>NC_090265.1:669899413-670199413 GCF_040414725.1 Anabrus simplex
GTAAATGTATTTACTCCTTTGCAGTAATTTTATTATTATTATTATTATTATTATTATTATTATTATTATTATTATTATTATTATTATTATTATTATTATTATTATTATTATTCATCCGACCAAGTTGTCTGTGCGGTTTGGGTCAAATAGCTGTGAGTTTGCATTCGCGAGATAATGGGTTCAAACCCACTGTTGATAGCCCTTTTGTTTTCCATTCTTTACTATTTTCACACCTTAAATAAGGCCATGGTCACTTCCTTCCCAATCCTAGTCCTTTCCTATTCCATCATCACCATAAGAACTGTCTGAGTCGGTGTGATGTAAAACAAAGAGCAAAATATCTATATATATCATCATCATCAACATTCCGTTGTCATGGAAAACTTGTATCTGTCAGTGGAATGTTGATCCACTACCAACAGAAAATCATAATTTTCATAGACATTTACTCTTTGTGAATATAATGATATCTTTCAAGTGACCGATGATGTTTTCTCAGATTACTGAAGAAACCAGTCCTAGGACCACAAGCTCTGCCACCATGTTGGCAGATCAAAACTACCAAAGCTCCTTGTTCTAGAACCTCGTGATCATTTCTGATCTCAGTTTCTTGTTCTTTTCTACAGCCTCTACCTTCATAAGAAAAGGAAAACGGACTGGACTGTCTTTCCGTCAGCTAACATTTTGGATATGCAATGATGGTTTCACAAGCTTCAAAAGTGTGAAGGAAATAAAGCATCCAGTTATGGCAAGGAAACAGGGATTTTGTAATTTCAGCTTTGAAAAGTTATGAATGAAAATCTATTGTGTTTTTCATGTTTGATAAATATTTTCAGTTCCTGAGTTTGAACTTATTCAATTCTGGTAGGTACCTGAAAATGTTTTCCATTCAGGATCTTGTGAACTTTTAATGTTCTTTCCCCATTTGCAGATCATTGTTTGAATTTTTATCATCTGTACATCTTGGGAGGACCTACTGAGACTCAGGACAATAGTGGCCAAAAATCTAAAAATTAAATTTTGTTTCTAGTAGACTTTGGGACACAAGGTGGCTTTTTTTAATATTTGTATGTGCAGCCATTTTAAAATGTCCTAAGGAGGCATGAAATCACATCTTCGCATCCCTTTATCTGGGCCTGTCCAATTCAGCTTTGTTTTTTCTCAAATTCAAAATGCTCCAAGATAAAACAGTTTCAATAGTAAATCACCATTTATATGGTATATGGAAAGAAAAATAAAGTACGGTATTCCTCATTGGGAATAGCTGTACAACAGGGAAATTTCAGAATTAAAAATATGTATAAACTCATTTTATTCTAGAAATACTGTATGAAAATTTGAATTGTATTACAGTACATCACTTTGATACTGTTACTGTACAGTGCCCCTTATTCTAGGGCAGCTATCCGTTGTGGATTTACTCTGATAATTAACTTCAAACTTTGCAAACAACTTCGTTGTACATAATTTTTATTATCCATTTTCAAAACGGTTGTAAACATTCAGATATACCTGAGTCAGTGCATGGAAAAATAAACTCTTTTTAAGATGTGATACCACTTAATAACAAAAATGTTATTAAAAATATAAACTCTTAATTAATAACAAGCAATACTGCAAATTATTTATTTGACCTAAGCTTAATAACAAAATTTCAATCCAAAAAGAAAACAAACCTAGAATTAGTTCACCTGGAGCATGTTGAATAGACTACTTTTTCTTTGAAGAAAAGAAGAGCTATAATTCCAAAACTGATTCCTATCTTCTTCTTCTTCTTCTTCTTCTTCTTCTTCTTCTTCTTCTATAAGTTTTGAATATTGGTTGCCATCATGGTGATCATTGCCTTGTTGGTTGCTGTTTGGAACAATTAATCAGATGATATTTCAAGCCATTCTCCTTCTTCTCTTCCTCCTCCACCTCCTTCGTCTTCTGATGCCTTTAATAGTTCTGAATATTGGCTGTTATCATGGTGATCATTGTCTCGTTGGTTGCTGTCTGAAACAATTCATCAGATGACATTCCAAGTCATTCTCTGAGATTCTTTAACCAAGAAATTCATTGTCTTCCTGAGCCTTCTCTGCTGAATATCTTCCCTTGCATCACAAAGTGAAATATGCAATATTTTTCCTTGTTTCTCATGATGTGGCCAGCTTCCTCTGCTTTATATTTTTGCATTGTTGTTTTTCTCTACCAATGCAACATAATATTTTAACCCTTTATTCATCTTATGTCTACCTGAGATTGTTTCTGTTTACTTAGTTTACTTGATGAATATGTAGTATACCAATATTCATCTTTAAAAAAAAAAAAAAAAAAAAAAAGGCCTTCATAGAAGCAGTATGTAACTGTAAGACTTCACTGTTTAGATAGAATATTATTTTGGAAGGTGTTAATGGTAGACTAATCTAAATGAACTGAAATTATTCTAATGGTTTGTTGCTACAATAGCATCCGTTTATTGGGAATGTTTAAATGTACAGTATTTATGTGGCCAATAAAGTTAATAATAATATAATAATAATAATAACGGCCAAGAGGATTTGTTGTAATGACCAAGCATCACCTTGTTATCTACAAGCCTTCAGGCTGATCAACGATCACTTATAGGACAAGGCTTTCAGAGCTGCAGCACTATAGCAAATGCAGCGGACATCTTGAATATTCATAGCATCCTAACAGTGCTCAGATATGGTAAATTCTTCCAATAAAGAATTTCTGAATGACAGATTGGCATACAACTTATCTGCCGTAACTTTCAACACGAGAGTGCATGAAATTCCTATGATCAGATTCAATACAAAAAACACAGCCGTGTTTATCACTTAAGGTATCATTCATGGAAATCCTTTCAGAGGTTATGACAAAATATTTATTTATTTATTTATTTATTTATTTATTTATTTATTTATTTATTTATTTATTTATTTATTTATTTATTTAATGAACGAATGAATGAATGAATGAATGAATGAATGAATGAATGAATGAATGAATGAAACATGGTACACAGTGGAACAATTTTAATTTTAATGAGGTCCTAGAATTATGTTCTGAAGACTGAGCCATCTCCCAAGATTGTACAACATACCAAACTCCAAGAATTTTGTGTTCCTTACAGAATTTATATATATATATAATTATTTCTATAAAACCATAGGAAGAAGTAAATGAAAAGTGAGGAAAGAAAAGAAGATGTGAAAGCTAGTGAAAATGTGCCATCAGATGGGTTCTAGCAACTACTTCAAGCTAAACAAACTATGCAAGATATCTATGGATATTATTTTGTAATTTTTGGTGGGAACCTGAACATTAATCCAGAAGAAAAAAAGAGGTCCCTTTAACATTTTTGCAAACACATGGCATGCTCATGAATTGTGGTTAAGTGAATAAATTCTGACTTGTCACCTGAAGTAGTGTTGCCCCCCCAAGTTTAAAAAGTGAGCTGAATATTTTAAGATATTTTCATTGTCAGATACTGAAAACTTTGCCTTGTCATTTCAGTCAGTCTCTTCTATTTCTTGCCACACCTTTTAACTCCCTCTATATTGTGAATTCCATCGTGCTCTTCACCTCGTCCACATATTTCCTTCTTGATCATCCTCTTTCTAACTTCCCAGCAATTTTTCCCTCTGTGATGTTCAGTAGAAAATTGTTGTCGTACATCGTGTGGCCAGTGAGTTTTATTTTTCTTCTATTCATTACACTTAGCCGTGTATGGTCTTCATTGACCTCCACTCTTCTTTTTCTCTGTACGAGTCATCCTTTTCCATACCTACAGTTCACCTCCATATCCAGGTGCCTGCTGATCAAGAATTTAAAATTTAATGATTATATTTTAGATTCATCATGTCATGTAAGTGCAGTGTGAATGTTAGTACAACAGTTATGAAAGTATTCATGTGTGCGTGTGTGCGTGTGTGTGTGTGTGTGTGTGCGCGCGCGCGCGCGCGTGCGTGCTTGTGTGTGTGAGAGAGGGAGAGAGAGAGATGATGTAGTCAAATGAAGTATAAATATGCCATGTGGTCTTAAGTCCACCCTCCAAGAATGTATAAACATATTCATATCATACTAATATGACATTTATTTCTTATTGTAGATGTGTCTGGTGACTGGAGGGGATACCGGCAGGTTTTTAGTATCACTGGTATAAATGTTGTGAATGGTGGTGGTCGTCTTAAGAAGAGAGTTGAAAAATCCGTTTTACAGGACCTAGTACAGATTAAGTCCATCACTGAGGAGCAGAAATCTGGTGGACCTTTTGTGTGTATAGTCTGTGGCAAATCTTATAAATGCAGGAATAATTTACGTAGACATGTTACGTTGGAGTGTGGTAAAGATCCTCAGTTTCTGTGTCCTCTGTGTCAGTATGCATCAAAATACAAAGCTAATTTGCAACGACATATGCGCTTCAGACATCCTACATTTGACTATGTAACACATGGTTATTGAAAAATATTTGTGAATTGAATTCAAGATGTTCTTCAGTTGGTTGCATTAAGAGGCATTCATATAATTGTGAACAAGGTAAATACAAATATACTGAGTAAATACCTTGAGAGCAGAGGCTATGTATGGTCCTACTTTAATTACCAAATATTTACGGATAAGAGGAGATATAATAGTTATTTGTATTCACCTAATCTTTGTGCTAATGTAGCCATTATTTTTCAGAAGAGAAACATTCCTAAACTGATCTAAGAATCTGACATCTTTCAACTCTGTTCCAGCCCCTTCCTCCTCTGATTGGGTATACTGATTTGAAACAACAACATAGAGACGAAAAATAATATTGTGCAATTTCTATCCAAAACTGTGAAACTTCAACAGAAGTTCACAAAAATATCTGTTTGTTGCATTGAAACAATTGATACCGTACAGAAAATTGATGTGTCTGAAGAAGAATGCATATGTTGCAGAAAATTAACTTTCCAATAAATATCACAGAGATGTAACTACATAATGAAAGATAATTCAATTCAAGTCCATTCCTTTTCCCATTCTGTAAAGATTGAGTCTTAATTTGGTTATTTATCCCATGTACATTTATATGTACATTATATGTACATTTTTTAATGCAATTAATGATAATATATTATAAAATTATTTAAATATTTATTCTGACACCAGAAGACCCAGAACAACTCACAATGTAGGTATTGCTTATTCTAAAAACGTGGTTCTTAAGAAGATCTCAACTCAGTAATAGAAATCTCAGAATGTAACTAATTATTTGATGATTTATACCAATGTAATATGTATATGTAGAACTTCTACTCAACAGATATGTTTGACTTCTGAAAAATTATGGCTCAGTGTATAAAAAAACAATAAAAAGAATAAGAACATGATAAAATCAATGAGAGTAGGCCAATCTTAACATAAAACAATTATTTTCACAGCTGGGCATCATCTGAATTGGAAAGCTTTCTCTAAAATGACAGGTTTTAAACCAATTATTATTGTTTCTATAAACAAGCAATTACTGAAAGTTCCTATTAAGAAAAGGATTTGAAGCTATTTATTTGTTTACTGAACTATATACAATCTAAAATTAATTTAAAGGACACCAATTGATATAAATATATAAATCTATGTAGTAACAGATTTACAAACCTAACGTTATGTTTTTGAATATGAAAGTATGGTCACTCTAGAAGTTGATGACTAAAAAGTTGTGGAATATGAACATTCTTATCCAAATTCAAAATAATTGATGTGTAAATGTTGTAGTAATTGTTTTGATTATAATTTTGTAAGTGTTAGTTCACTTTTTTCAAAAAAATATCATTTGTAGGACTTCATCATATGAAATATCTTAAAAAATTCTAATTAGGGTTTACATGTTTGACACTTTTTGAAAATATAGAGAATACTGCCTGTGTCATAAAACTTGAATCATGCAATGGAGAGAGATGGGAAGAGGGCTGCAGTATAATGCTGTGCGCATGCTCCGCAGGTGTACTCAATACACCAGTCCCTGTTATGAATGGCTTGAAAATGTTACCCATAAGGTCAGTTGGTGCATGCATTTCAGTGGGCTTGGCAGACTGATAAATAACAGCAACTTCTGGCTCAGTGAGGAAAGCAGTGGGAAACTACCTCACTCCTCAGATCTCCATTATGCATCAAGTGGTATGTGGAACCCTTAGGGTGATATTAACTCATTTTGAAACTGGCTGGGAGAAAGAAAAGGGAGCATGCGCTGTCAGGCCCTGCCCTCTACCTAGTGATGTTATGCACTTTCACAGATTCCCACTTCTGTTCACAGGCCTTGGGAATCCCCAAGCATGTGTCATATGGCTTGCGTCAAGCTTGGCATGATAAGAAGCGTTGACAGCTGATGCAGCAGGATGTTTAGCTCTGTCGGTCAATTTGCTACTAACGATTGGACTTTTATTCTTGCATTGGCCGAACATTACTGCCTACTGGCCATGGGTACGTATTGCAAGGCGCAAGTACAACTTGCACTACCGTAGGTCGGTAATGTCTTTGATGAACCAGAGGTACTCCTGAAGCCTATGGTAATGTGATGGGGAGGGCCCACGTAAAATAAACGGTGGTTGGTACGCGTGGATGTTGACGGGGTGGAAGGAGTACCTTTGGTTGTAGGGATGTTTTGTCTTATGTAAAAAAAAAAAATGGCATCACTGGTATATGTGTTTAATTGACTGTACAGTTGAAGGTGTGCCATGAAACTACCTCTGTCTACAATATTTATCCATTTTTTACAAGTGAAGTGTTATACGTTGCCTAACGGCAACAGTATGCAGTAGAAGGTTGAAAGGTGCCTTGATTTAAGCACCTGCAACTTTTATCTATAGGGAAATCTCAAAGGAAAAGTTAACAGGAATAATCCTCGGACTGCAGAAGAATTAAAATTCAAAATTAGGAACAATGTGTATTCCATAAGTGTTCATGAACTGCAAAGTTTTTTTTGATATCTAATTACAAGATGTGAAGCTTGCATCACAGATCAGGGAGATTACTTTCAACATTTTCTGTAAATTCTGGTGAGTTCAGTTTCATTTACTAGTGTTGATTTGATTGATTGATTGATTGATTGATTGATTGATTGATTGATTGATTGATTGATTGATTGATTGATTGATTGATTGATTGATTGATTTATTTATTTATTTATTTATTTATTTATTTATTTATTTATTTATTTATTTATTTATTTATTTATTTATTTATTTATTTATTCTTCTTCTTCACTTCGAATCACCCATCTTTGGGGTACGTCAAATCAATCACTTCTTAGAGTTTGTACTCTTTTCTTCATTCTTCATTCTAACTGATCTCCTCCTCCTTTCCTCCTCTGATATCTGAATCAGTTTTCTGGTGTTGATCTTAACTTGGCACCTCTTAGTTTTGTCTTTGGTCACAGTCTTGGCTGTACCATTCTTTAACATGAGTTTGGTAATTTTAAGATCTCTCAGATCCTTTTCCACTTCCTTAAACCAATTGGATTTAGCCTTCTTTTTGTAAAAGAAGTCAAAGATCTGTTTAGTTAATCTGTCAGGATTCATTCAGAATATGTGTCCATAGAAATCAGTCCTCCTTTTCCTCATGCTATCCGAGAGTCTCCCCGACTTTACGTAGAGGGCTCCGTTTCTATAAAAAAACTTACTTGTTATTTTGGAATTTGGGACCTATGATCTTCCTCAAAATTTTCCTCTCCTTGATTTCCAATTTCTCCATTTGCCCTTTCTTCCCCATGGCTAGCCTTTCTGCTGCATAGAGTGCTTCTGGCTTAATCACTGTGTTATAATGCCTTATTTTGGTATTCCAAGATAGGGCTTTCTTATTGCTTTTTTTTTTTGTGTTTTTTTTTGTTTTCTGGAAAGCTAGTTCCATTTTAGTCCTTCTTACTTCCATTGCTTTTCCTTCAAGGTTGTTTCATTCAATCCATTCCCCTAGGTACTTGAAACTCTTTACCACCTCTATTTTTTTTAGCTCCTACTTTAATTCTCTTAGGAGTGTCAAATATATTTGTCATGATCTTCATCTTTTCAAAAGAAATGTTAAGTCCTATCCCCCCACCCCCTGCTCTTGTAATTCGGCAATTTGTTCTTTTACTTCTTTCCATGTTTCTGCGAGCAGCGCCAAGTCGTCAACAAATGCCAAACACTTAATCATGATTCCTTTGTTTTCTGTTCCAAGTCTTATTCCCCCTCTCATTCTTGCATTCCATTCCCTCACAACTTTTTCAAGTCTACAGTTAAACAACAGGGGGGAGAGACCATCCCCTTGCCAGACCCCTGCTCTGACCTCAAAAGGTTCTGATAGTTCGCCCATGAATCTGACTTTAGAGGACGTATTTGTGAACATCTCCGTGATGAAGTTTAAAGTTTCTCCATCCAAGTCAAACTCCTCCAAAACATTGAACAGCGACTCTCTGTCTATGTAATACAAAGTCTACAAAAGTCACTATATACGTTTTCGCCCTCTGCTTCTGGTATGCTAAAATGTTTCTGAGGTTTAAGATCTGTTCAGGGCAAGATCTTCCTTTCCTAAACCCTGCTTGATACTCCCCAAGTTGGCAATCCAACTGAGATTCAGTTATTTGCAGTAATGTTCTGGACAATATCTTCTATGTCACATCTACCAGTGAAATCCCTCTGTAGTTTTTGGAATCCAATTCATTTATTTATTTATTTATTTATTTATTTGTTTGTTTGTTTGTTTGTTTGTTTGTTTGTTTGTTTGTTTGTTTGTTTGTTTGTTTGTTTGTTTGTCTGTCTGTCCTGAGCACATGTATAGCTGGTGAGTTCAGTTCCGTTTAGTTTCTATAGGCGTAATCATGTCGCCTCTTTGAGACGACTATGTTCACTTGCCATTGCGGGCACTGTGTTCGATGTCACCACTTCTCTGCACTCCTATGCCTTGGTACTCCGCAATGAAGTCTTAAAATATACTCCCTGTACTTGAGATAAAACTGGTGGGAGTCTCAGAGTCTCTCAGTCCTGCAAAAGAGATTGAGAGAATTTACTACTGAATCTTCACAATTTAATACTGAATTATATTACTAAATATAGAATATGAGAATTTTTCAATAATTGGGGTGTATAAACATAATCATTTATCAGTAATAAGCATGATTTTTGTAATTTATTAATCGTCAACTCACTAGCATGTTGGCACCTTTACGGTATCCTGCTACATCTTTCATGTGTTCAGTTCTCAAATATAATTTATATTTTTCTCTTTGATGTTATCATTAAAACAAATATTAACAGCAAAAAATGGTTTGTACTTCATAACATGAATAATAGTGTCTTCAAAACAGACATTGTGTTATTGATAGACAGTGATAGAGATTTCTGTATCAAGTAAAATGCTTGTTGTTGGCATTAATGTCTAGTATCATATTTGAGGATAGCCCATATCACCCCATTCTGTAACTTTAAAACAAATTCATATTTGTATAGTGATATATTTCCACTAAAAAGTAAATGTATAGAAAATGTGTTTAGGCTTTAATATGTTAAGAAAAACATTGTAGGAATTGGGAGGCAGTTCTTGCATTGTTTGCTTTTGCTTCTGTGGTTGTTCATTTGTGTTACCTGCCAGCCTACTACAATAGGTGATGTACAGACACCCTTAAAATCTCGTGGATAATTATATCAGCTGACAACCCTACCAACCTCTACAGTCCCCTTAGGTTATTTTCATTTTGAACAACCATAACCCTCAGTAGCGGTGATTAGGGGTTGGGCAGTCCCTCCCCACACACACACACATACACTTTGTGGAAAAAAAATTACATTTTACATTTTTACTCCATTTTAGCCACCTGAAACTAGGAATTACAAAAAAAAGTGCAAACTCTGTCGTCTTTTCAGGTAATTCTTTCCTTTAATTATTAAGAAAAATACTTAGCAGAAATACGCACAAAATGTCGTTGGTCACAGCACCACAGCAAGTAGTGGAGACCCATGGAGCAAAGTGTGTAGCATGTTCTGTGACAAAGGGTAGCAGTGGTATATTTTTGCCACGGTCACCCGCTTGCAGCACCATTCGTCAATCTGGCAGTCTCACTTAGCCAATGTGTCTGTTCAGTTCTGTCTAGCGTCTATTATTTTGTTACTGTGTAGTCAAACACTAGATTACTTTTAAATTCTATAATTATGCCATACTTCTATTTAATTGTAATACATTTGTAATTATTGTTCCTTTGATGAAAGTTTTATTGTATAGTACTATTATTACTGCACTTAAGTTGGTAGACTGCGAGCCTTTATGCATCTATCGAAATTTGCTCAAAGAGCATAAAAAACTTACCATTTTATGGCTTTAATTTTTTTTTAAATTTAGATGTCAAACCCCCCCCCCCCCCTGCGTTATATTCCCCAGACCCGGGTACTTTTTGTCATCTATAAATTTTTGTGCCCCCCCTTCTTATTCCCAATTGCCGCTACTGTTAACCCTTCATTCTATCTCAAGACCCTAAGTCCTGTTGATTCCATATAATACATTAGGTTACATTTTATACACATGAACATGTTCTCACACCATAGAGAATGTAAATGGAAAGTAAAACGTTTTATAGACTACCACAAGACAGCAGGTAAGTCTACTTTCAAATAACAGTGCCTCCAACAGCTCAAACGTGGATCTTAAGAGGCGCACACATAGCAATGGACTGCTTCAACAGTAGCTTTACCACGTGGTAGCACTCGTGATGAACTGTTTCATCAATAGTATTTCAAATCGCTGGAGTGTGGAACTAAAAAGGTGCACGCATAACGAAGAACCATTTCATCAATAGCATTTCTGCATAGTAGCACTCATGGCTTCTCTGAAGAAGAATAACAGAACTACAATGTCCTTCAAAGCTATAGCTCCTTCATCTCATCTTCCAGTAAAACTTATCACATCTTACAACATTGTAATTTTTTTTAACCAACATTGTTATCTACAAACCTTGCTGCAAAAACTGCCTAACTTCCAGGTGCACCAACTCCGGGTAATTATTGGGGGGCATGATTAACATGAACACAGGCATGTGAAATGAGAAAAAACTATTAATGTACACATTTCTAGATCATAACAATATTCACAAACTAACTGAAAAAACAGAACAATAATAGAACTTGTTTCTCAAATACATTCATGAATGAGTCTTATTAATGGAATTTGCAGTAATATTCACAAACAAACAGAAAACTAGAACTTGATTCATAAATATTTTGAAAGAATGTGTTTTGTATGAAGTTATCAGTAATAATCACACGTTTAAAAAAATGAGAACTTGCTTCATAAATACATTTTCTTAATAAATGTCCTATTACTGTATAATATGCATGTCATATGGAAAGCTCTATTACCAGATGTACCACCTATTTGGGAGGAGGGGCAAAGTGGCACTCTGCCCCACTAAGATCATTTTTGGTGGGGGGGGGCAAAAATGCCTTGCCACCCAAATTCAGCACCACTGCTAACTTCCATGAAAGAACCACTTCTATGTCTGTGTCCACACGCAATGAAGAACTGTCAATGTACATGTAAATAACACATAACTACATCATCATATGTATGTCTGATCTTTCGATGGTTCTCTTGAACTCTCTCTAAATAAAAATTAAACCCAAAACAAAACCCGTGGCCCAACAGCCCTGAAGAGCCTGGGCCTACCAAGCAACTGCTGCTCAGCCCAAAGGCCTGCAGATTACGAGCTGTCATGTGGTCAGCACGATGAATCCTCTCGGCTGTTATCCCTGGCTTTCTGGACCGGGGCCGCCATTTCACTGTCAGATAGTTCCTCAGTTGTAATCACGTAGGTTGAATGGACCTCGAACCAGCCCTCAGATTCAGGTCAAAACCTCTGACCTGGATGGAAATCAAACCTGGGGCCTCTGGGTAAAAGGCAGGCACGCTACCTCTACACCACAGGGCTGGCACTCTCTCTAAATAGCATTACCTTTTATACAGGACTCCACTTCTTCTTCAGCTGAAAAAGGTTTCTCTTTCTTTCTTTCTTTCTTTCTTTCTTTCTTTCTTTCTTTCTTTCTTTCTATGTCTTCCTTACTGCTTATTTATTTCATTCTGCTACTGCAGTCATTTAACATTATTAAACTTTAAGTGATAGTTGATTGTGTTTATCAATTCATTTCCTTCACTACTGTGTTTCTCTTTTCTTGTTTTATCAGTTTTGGTTCTTTGATAGCTACTGATGTTATCATTTACTTTTAAAAGAAATTTCTATCGTCCAGAAATGAGAAGTAATAATTCTTAGGGGTAAGATATTTCACTTAGCTTTTCTAAAATTAATCAAAGTCCCTCTACTCCTTATAATCTTTTGATGAAACTCGGTTATCATATAAGTACAGTCATTCAACAAGGAAGAAATCATCAATATTTAATGAGCGTTTAGTGAACTAGAATAGCTTTTAAAAGTTGTAAATTGTCTTGACTATTGACTGATGTTCCATATAAGACAGTGAATCAGCTACCCACTTTGTCATGTACTAGCTTTCAGAATAGAACTTCGTTTTTGATTTTATTAAAATCTGTAGAATGTTATTGTGGGAAAGCGAATGAAATTAGATCTTTGTTCATGCTTGATGAAAGGACTGAGTAGACACTGCATTGTTGCCACACATGCCTATATTAGAAAAATACTAATTTGCACAGCATAGTTTAATGATAGCTTATAATATTGTGATATATTGTTATGTATTTCTTTACTGTTTACATTTAATATTGTGGAAAGGATATTCAATTGTAGGAAATAATTATTTTGAGAATTGTCACAAATCTTAGTATCGTAATTGCCACAACTAAGATCCAGGCATACGACTATAAGCCAGACATCACTCCTGGGAAACTAAATATTACAAGATCATTTAATGTTTTTCCAAAAGTATCTTTTATTGAATTTAGATCTAATAATATGAGAATTGGTAGGTCAGTCATAGGTTATGATTTTCGTTTCCGTGCTGACGTATAACTAATATATCCTATTATAACTAGGCCTATATTATAACTATATTATAACTATATCCTATTATAAGTAATATATCCTATTATATTGATAGGTCAATTCGAAAACCAGCCAAGTGCCAAAATGATAGGGCTGTCAGCTGGCCAGTATTTTAGCAGCAGAGTCAGAAATCTCACTGTGATTTTGATAAAGGCCGATGGCTGGTATAGGCTTCGTAATATTCCTTATATGACCTGTATATTAATGGTTATTCAAAAGACAGCAATGGGAAATTTACTGCCACTTACTAGGCCTATGATAGAGAAAGTGAAATCAGTCTGCAGACAAATATAGGTAGAAAATCTTTAGAACAAGAAAATTAGGTATAATAATAATAATAATAATAATAATAATAATGATGTTGATAATAATAATGTTATTTGCTTTACATCCCACTAACTACTGTTATTGATTTCGGAGACACTGAGGTGGCAATATTTAGTCCCGACATGAGGCTGATGTATTTGTCCGACTCGTTGGCTGAATGGTCAGCGTCCTGACCTTCGGGTCAGAGGGTCCCAGGTTCGATTCCCGGCCGGGTCGGGGATTTTAATCGCTTCTGATTAATTCTTCTGGCTCGGGGACTGGGTGTTTGTGTCCGTCCCAACACTCTCCTCTTCATATTCACACAACACACTACACTACCAACCACCACAGAAACACGCAATAGTGATAACATCCCTCCATATAGGGTTGGCGTCAGGAAGGGCATCCGGCCGTAAAACAGGGCCAAATCCACATGTGCGACACAGATCGCACCCGCGACCCCACAGGTGTGGGAAAAAGCGGTAGGAAAAGAAGATGAGGCTGATGTATTTGAGCACCTTCAAATACCACCAGGCTGAGCCAGGATTGAACCTGCCAAGTTAGGGTTAGAAGGCCAGCGCCTTAACCGTCTGAGCCACTCAGCCTGGTGAAAATTAGTCAAAAGTACATGGAAAAGTTCCAAAGGACAGACAGTAAGCATGTTCAGCATAAAGAGAATAGATGGCATTCAGGGATACTATAGTTGAAACAGCAAAGGAATGCCCAAGAACAACTGAGTGTAAAGATGGGGAAAAAGTGGACATCTTGATGGAATGATGAAGTGAGCACACTTTATAAACATAAAAATGTGTATCAGAAATGTCTCCAAACATGGACTGATGCAGACAGGCAATTGACAGGCAATTATGAAGGAAACAGAGCCAAACAAATAATTGTTGAATCCAAGAAGAATTTTATGGAAATAACCTGGAAATGCGTGATCATGTGGCAAGGAAACCTTTCTGGAGAATAATGAAGAATCTTAGAAAGAAAGAGAAAAAAAGAAATGAATAGTGTTTTTAGCAAATCAATAGTAGATCTTCTTCTATACGGTTGTGAAACATGGAAAGTTACAAAACAGGTCAACAACCAGCTGCAGTTGTTCACTAATAGATGTCTGAATCGCAACAAATGTGAGGTGGCCGGACATAATCTCAAATGAAGATCTTTGGACAAAGACCAATCAGTAGCCGATTGACATCCAGATCAAGGAGAGGAAATGGCGCTGGATCGGCACACATTAAGGCAGCCAGATGGAGCTGTTGAGAGGGTGGCACTGGACTGGAACCCTCAAGGCACCAGAAAGCGAGGTCGGCCCAAGAAGTCCTGGAAGAGGACGATCGAAAAGGAAATCACAGAGGTGGACAAGACCTGGAGTGAAGTTAAGAAACTGGCCATGAACCGTACTGTGTAGAGGAATTTCGCCAAGGCCCTATGCTCCAAAGGGAGCAACAGGAAATAAGTATAAGTCATAGTAGATCCCAGGGAATCACTAGACGGATGGAAAGAACATTTTGAAAATGTTCTCAATGTAAAAGTAGATATTTCTGTTGAAATCGTGAACAACTGAGCTCATTCGGAGGAGGATAATCCTGTTGGTTAAATTACACTTGATGTAGTGTAAAGAATGGTAAATTAACTCCATTGTCATAAAGAAGCAGGAATAGATGACATTAGACTTCACAGTGCAATAAGATTATCATGGAATGTTAGTAAGGTACCTTCTGATTGGATAAAAGCAGTAAATGCACCTATCTGCAAGCGAACAAGAAGGATTGCAACAACTATTAAGGTATTTCACCGATCAGAATTCCAGGCAAGTGCGATCACTGGCATTTTGGAAGGGAGAGTGCGATCAATAGTTGCAAGTTAATTGGATGAAAACCAGTGTGGTTTAAGACCACAGGGAGCTCTCAAGATCAGATTTTCAGTATGCACCAGGTAATTGAAGAATGCTTCAAAAGGAATAGATTGTTAAATTTTATGTTTCATAGATCTAGAGAAGACATACGACAGAGTATCGAGGGAAAAGAAGTTGGTTGTACTGAGGGTTTATGAGATTAAGGGTAGATTATTAAAAGCAATCAAAGGCATTTATGTTGCAAATTGGGCTACTGTGAGAAGTGATGGTAGAATGAGTTTTTGGTTTAAAATACTTAAAGGAGTTAGACATCTTTGTTGTTCATAGTTTACATGGGTCAACTACTGAAAGGCAAAATGTGGCTAGGAGGAATACTGTTAGGTGGAAATGTAGTAAGCAGTCTGGCCTATGCCAACGACTTGATCTTAATGGCAGACTGTGCTGAAAGCCTGCAGTCTAATATCTTGGAACTTGGAAATATGTGTAGTGAGTATAGTATGACATGAAAATTAACACTTTCAAGACTAAAGTGATGTTAGGTGGAAAGAAACCTAAGAGAATTGAAATTCAGATTGAGAACACAGAACTGGAGCAGGTAGATCATTTCAAGTATTTAGGATATGCATTTTTCTCAGGATGGTAGTACAGTATAGAATAGCGAGATTGAATCAGTGTGCAGCGAAGGTAATGCAGTGGGCTCACAGTTACGATCTACAAGAAAGAAGTCAGCTCACAGACAAAACTATCTTTACATCGGTCTGTTTTCAAACCAACTTTGCTGTACGAGAGTTTAAGCTGAGTGGACTCAGGATATCTATCCGTAAGTTAGAAGTAACAGATAAGAAAGTAGCAAGAATGATTACTGGTACAACCAGGTGGAACAATAGCAGGAGGGTACTCAGAATGAGGAGATAAATTTAGAATTAAGTTGACGGATGTAGCGGTATGCATACATCACCTTAGGTGTCGGGGTCCTGTGAGGCGAATAGGTTACCTAGGACAGTAATGGACTCGGTCATGAAGGGTAAGAAGTAGAGAGAGACAAAAATGACAGTGGTTAGACTCTCTTTCTGATGATTTAAATATAAGAGGTATGGAGCTACTGTAATCGAGGTCACAGAGCTAGTTACAAATAGATGATTGTAGGGGTGTTTTAGTAAATTCACAGAGGCTTGCAAATTGAACACTAAAAGACATAACACTCTATAATTAAGATGTATATCTGTATGTGCATTAATGAACCTCAGAAACAATGTCTTTGTCAAGACAATTTGCTATAAGCTTGGGCTTCAAGTTGATGGAGATTCCCTTTATGGGGAAATGTGTCTACTACATAAAGTTAGGACCTTCTGTTGTGCATGACATTAGTCAAAACCAAACTGTGTGCATGAGAAAATTTAAATTTTATTATATGTTATTTTGTAAGCCTCCGTGGCTCAGGCGGCAGCGTGCCGGCCTCGCATCGCTGGATACAGTGGTTCAAATCCTGGTCACTCCATGTGAGATTTGTGCTGGACAAAGCAGAGGCAGGACAGGTTTTTCTCTGGGTACTCCAGTTTTCCCTGTCATCTTTCATTCCAGCAACACTCTCCATCAACATTTCATTTCATCTGTCAGTCATTTATCATTGCCCCTGAGGAGTGTGACAGGCTTCGGCAGCTGGCACAATACCTGTCCTTGCTGCTAGATGGGTTCTTCATTTATTCCATTCCTGACCCGGTTGAATCACTGGAAACAGGCTGTGGATTTACATTTCATATGTTATTTTGTAGATTTGTTGAAAATGAAGAAGGAATTTTCAAAGCAATGTCCTCTAGCTCAGAGTAATATATATGTTTAAGAAAAGGAATTTTCATATTTGAAATCTTTTTTTTGTCATGTTCTAGTTTATTTCAAGGATTACCATTCATTACTTTTAATATATTTAGATAATTTTTTGGAATATAAACAGAATAACAATTAATAAAAGTAGTCTTAGTAATAACATTGTGAAGACTGAGTAGCTTCTCATTGTTTTCACCATGTAGACCTACCTGTTATCCTGATAGTGAGTTTACAAAACTTTTTCTGTGGATTGTAAATGTTGTGTAACCTACCCATAGGCCAAATTGAGGAGAGTTGTGTCATAGGAAATTTGTGAGAGGGCTGCCTGTAATTTTGTTTTTCAGAGTTGGCAACCCTACAAAATTATCACCTTTGAGTATATGCTGGAAGGCAAGAGGCTAATAATGATAGGCAAGTGTCAGATATCTGTATTTGAGGTTATGTGCCTCCATTCTCTTTGGTGCCTCCCACAAAGTAGAAATCCCAGGTATGCCCACCATATGCTTTCTTCAAATACCAGGTTAACTGTTTTCAAGAAAAACAAAGAAAGACCCTGTAATAGTTAAGAGGGGAATTCCTCGAGGCAGTGTTATTGGACCTTTATGTTTTCTTATACCGTATATATCACTGATACTAGTAAAGAAGTGGAGTCAGAGATAAGGCTTTTTGAAGATGATGTTATTCTATACAGAGTAATAAATAAGTTACAAGATTGTGAGCAACTGCAAAATGACCTTGATGGCCTAGGGAGCAGTGAACAGGGAACAGGGAACCAGAAATCAAGTAGGGATGACATAAAAATGTTAGTGTTGAACTGTAGAAGTATTGTAAAGAAAGGAATAGAATTAAGTAATTTAATAGTTATATACTTAGCAGATATTGTAATAGGAGTTGAATCATGGCTGAGAAATGATATAATGGATGCAGAAATTTTATCACGGAACTGGAGTGTGTATCGTAGAGATAGGATAGGAATGGTAGGAGGGGGAGTATTCATTCTGGTGAAAGAAGAATATAAGCCACGAAAAGGTTAAAGATGACCAACATGAAATTCTAGATGTAAGGATAATTTTTAAAGATAATAGGCAATTTGATGTCTTTGGAGTGTACAGACCGGGAAAAGGTAACGCAGACGCTGATTCGGAATTATTCAGCTATGTGGGAAACGCTAAGGATAGGAACGTGATTGTAGCGGGTGATATCAATTTACCAAATGTCAATTTGGAAGGTAATGCAAAAGACAGGAAGCATGACCAACAAATGGCAAATAAGTTGGTATGGGAAAGGCATCTGATTCAAAAAGTGTTGGAACCAACTAGAGGGAAGAATATTCTGGATGTGCTACTGGTAAAACCAGATGAGCTCTATAGAGAAACCAAAGTAATATATATTGTATTAGTGATCATGAAGCCGTTTTTGTGGTAGTTGAATATAAATGTGAAAAAAGTAAGGTATTAAAATTAGGGCTATTAGGCAGTACCATATGGCTGATAAAACAGGCATGAGGGAGTTTTTAAAAACTAACTATGATGGGTGGAAAATGGTAAATAAAAATGTAAACAGACTCTGGGATGGGTTTAAAGCAATTGTTGACGAATGTGAAAAAAGGTTTGTACCTTTAAAGGTGGTAAGGAATGGTAAAGATCCACTATATTATAACAGAGAAGTAAAAGACTAAGAAGGAGGTGCAGGTTGGAAAGAAATAGAGTTTGAAATGGCTGTGGACGTAAGTAGAAATTGAAGGAACTTACTAGGAAATTGAATCTAGCAAAGAAGTCAGCTAAGGATAACTTGATGGCAACCATAATAGGTGGTCATACAAATTTTTGTGAAAAATGGAAGGGTATGTATAGGTACTTTAAGGCAGGAACAGGTTCCAAGAAGGATATTCCAGGAATCATTAATGAAGAAGAGGAGTGTGTATGCAAGGATCTTCAAAAGGCAGAAGTATTCAGTCAGCAGTGTGTAAAGACTGTTGGTTACAAGTATAATGTCCAGATAGAGGAGGTGACTAATACTAAACAAGTATTAAAATTTACCAATGACGACAAAACTAGAAAAGCAGCTGGAATTGATAAGGTTTCGGGGGATATACTAAAGACTATGGGTTGGGATATAG
Source organism: Anabrus simplex (assembly GCF_040414725.1). NCBI lineage: Eukaryota > Metazoa > Arthropoda > Insecta > Orthoptera > Tettigoniidae > Anabrus > Anabrus simplex. The sequence goes on from NC_090265.1 coordinate 669,918,512, forward strand.
TACCATATCTGAAGTACTTATTTGATTATTGTTTGCATGAAGAAGCTATACCAGACGAATGGAGAGTTGCTATAGTAGCCCCTGTGTATAAAGGAAAGGGTGATAGACATAAAGCTGAAAATTACAGGCCAGTCAGTTTGACATGCATTGCTTGTAAGTTTTGGGAAAACATTCTTTCTGATTATATTAGACATGTTTGCAAAATTAAGAACTGGTTTGATAGAAGGCAGTTTGGGTTTAGGAAAGGTTATTCCACTGACTGAAGTTCAACTTGTAGGATTCCAGCAAGATATAGCAGATATCCTGGATTCAGGAGGTCAGTTGGACTGTATTGCGATTGACCTATCTAAGGCATTTGATAGGGTAGATCATGGGAGACTACTGGCATAAATGAGTGCAATTTGACTTGACAAAAGAGTGACTGAATGGGTGGCTATGTTTCTAGAAAATAGAACTCGAGAATTAGAGTGAACGGAGCTTTATCTGTCCGTGTAATAATTAAGAGGGGAATTCCTGAAGGCAGTAATACTGGACCTTTATGGAATCAGAGATAAGCCTTTTTGTAGATGATGTTATTCTGTACAGAGTAATAAATACGTTACAAGATTGTGAGCAACTGCAGAATGATCTCGATAATGTTGTGAGATGGACAGTAGACAATGGTATGAGGATAAACGGGGTTAAAAGTCAGGCTGTGAGTTTCACAAACAGGAAAAGTCCTCTCAGTTTTAATTGCTGCATTGATGGGGTGAAAGTTCCATTTGGGGATCATTGTAAGTACCTAAGTCTTAATATAAGGAAAGATCTTCATTGGGGTAATGATTGTAAATAAAGGGTAGGCCTACAGGTCTCTGCACATGGTTATGAGGGTATTTAGGGGTTGTAGTAAGGATATAAAGGAGAGGGCATATAAGTCTCTGGTAAGACCCCAACTAGAGTATGGTTCCAGTGTATGGGACCCTCGCCATGATTACTTGATTCAAGAACTGGAAATAATCCAAGGAAAAGCAGCTCGATTTGTTCTGGGTGATTTTCGACGAAAGAGTAGCGTTACAAAAATGATGCAAAGGTTGGGCTGGGAAGACTTGAGAGAAAGGAAGTGAGCTGCTCAACTAAGTGGTATGTAAAAACTAAGAAACAATGCTAGGTTTTCTAGCCTAGTGAAGAAAGCAACGGAATACGGCGCATTTACAGAAGCATAACTCTTATATAGCTTACATGAACATGTTTAATTCTGCACACACTTTGATCACTTTTTTAGTATTTAATTACCTCAGATTAGCATAATACATATACTTGGGGGATAGGTTGGTTTTCTGTATATTCGAAACTCAAACTTATTATTGATGCGTGTTATGTTAATATCTAGAAAATTGATAGTCATTATTTTCATCTTCTTTTGTGAATTTTATATTGTGACCTAGGCTAGAAGTTCGTAAATTGTATTGTATTAAAGTGTCAGTGGAGAGATGGCGTGGAATGACATCAGTAGACGAATAATTTTGAGTGGTGTCTTTAAAAGTAGGAAAGATCACTATATGAAGATAAAGCTGAAATTCAGGAGGACAAATTGGGGCAAATATTCGTTTATAGGCAGGGGAGTTAGAGATTGGAATAACTTTCCAAGGGGGATGTTCAATAAATTTCCAATTTCTGTGCAAACATTTAAAAAAAGGCTAGGGAAACAACAGATAGGGAATCTGCCACCTGGGTGAGTGCCCTAAATGCAGAGCAGTAGTGACTGATTGATGATTGTTAGATATAATTATGTCATATTCTTTTCTAAATTGCAGTGGCTCCCATGATAGCCTATTAATAAGAAATTCTTGACAACTCGTTTAGTACCCTACACTCATTTGTTATGATTCAACCTGACATTCATATCTTGTCTAGCTCCATGGTTAAATGGTTAGCATGCTGGCCTTTGGTCCAGGGGGTCCCGGATTCGATTCTTGGCCAGATCTGGGATTTTATCCTTCAATTGGGTAATTGCAATGGGTTGAGGCTGGGTGTGTGTGCTGTCTTAAACATTAGAATTCATCATAGGTAGGACCCCATCCTTACAAACGCGCAGGTCATCTATACGGCATCAGTTCGAAAACCTGCACCAGGCCTCTTCGGAAGCCACATGTCATCATCATTATTATAATTATTATTATATATGTATAATTCGCTGAGGCCATCAAGGACCACGTTAATTCTTGTTGCGTTTACACTGCACTTGGCCTTCTTTAGAGCCCACATTTCCTTCATCCTTTGTGAGTGGGCCTGCTTTCGCTCCTCTGTCCAAGGGGCTTCTCAGTATTTTATTGCAGAAGCGATCTCTGTTAAGGTCGACTTCAGCTGAGATATGTAACAGTTGCAGGTCTTCTTTGGTATTTCTGAACCAGGGAATTGTGGTTTTGGGGTTTGAATCAAAAAAGTGAAAGATCTCTTTAGTTAACTTTCTTCCGTCCATTCTTTTCAGTTGACCATAAAATCGTGCCCGTCTTTTTCGCATTGTGTCGGTAATTTTCTCTATTTTACTGTAGACTTCCTCGTTGGATCTCTTTTGATGGATTCCATTTCTGTACTTTGATCCCATGATTCCTCTCACAATTTTGCGATCTTTTTTCTCCAGTTCTTCCTTTGTTGGCATTTAGAGATAGGGTTTTGGCTGCATATAGAACTACTGGCTTCAGAACTGTTTCATAGTGAGGTATCTCGGTGTTTTGGGAAAGGCATTTTTTGTTCTAGTTTGTGCGGGATGTTTGGTAGGCTATTTCCAGTTTGTGTACTTATTCCTGAAGTGCTTCTTTATTATATTATTATTATTATTATTATTATTATTATTATTATTATTATTATTATTATTGTTATTATTATTATTATTATTATTATTATTATTATTATTATTATTATTATTATTATTATTATTATTATTATTATTATTATTATTATTATTACCATACAAATAAATCTGCAGAGTAATACATACAGATTTTTTATTGTAGTTTTTCTACCACTTAGCTGGATTTCAGTTAACTGTCCTTTAGAATGTTTAGAATGTTTTAAATGAGGAGATATGATGGGTCTACAGTTGTATGCTTGGATCAGAAAAATTGCTAAAGTTTTCTCAACTTGGAATATGAGACATAATTAGAATAGTGGATTTGTGCTAGCACATAGATGACTAAAATAGTAAATTCCTCAACCAAAGGAAAGAAAAGCTCACTGTATGCTCTGCATAAAGTCTCAGTTTTCTGTTGCTATTTAGATGAATAAATCTAGAATATTTAAGGTACCTTTTAACATAGCCCCATTTGTGGCTACAAACTCTTGATTGCAAGATTACAAATTTAAGTACCAGTATGCAGTTCTTTTTCTTTTCTTCATTTTGTTTCTTTCCTGAACAGAGAAATTCTCAGGGGCATTTTCATATTTTTCATATACCTCAAATATATTATTCCCATTATAAGTAAGGTAGATAAGATATATTATTGTATTTTTGTGCATGGACTATATTATTGCTAATTGAACATTTTTAGTAAAGCATATTTGACAATAAAACTAGGTATTCAGCCATATACTGTACTCATTTAGTCAGTCATCCTAGTTCTGAAAAAATCTGTACTGTTTGAGTTTTCTTGTGACAGTGCATCAAATTAAAATTGCTTATTGATTGTTACAGTACAGTATATTAAAAGTGACTGCAATAAAAATCTTGAAATGGAAAACAAATTGTAAAATGTGTTTGTCTTAAAGACAGATGTTTATTAGTATGTTTACAGTTGTATTTGCTTATACTTTTCTATATAAACCAAGCGAGTTGGCCGTGTGGTTAGGGGCGTGCAGCTATGAGCTTACATTCGGAAGATAGTGGGTTCGAACCCCGCTGTGGGCCTTGAAGATTGTTTTCTGTAATTGCCCATTTTCATACCAGACAAGTGCTGCAGGCTGTACCTTAATTAAGGCCCCAGCTGCTTCCTTCCCACTCCTAGCCCTTTCTGTCCCGTCGTCACTATAAGACCTGTCTGTGTCAGTCCGATGTAAAACCAATTTAATCATTCATAGATATTCACAATTATTGAGTATGAAGATGGTACATTGGAATCCTGATCCAAAATTGACATTCCTAGAACATTTTCTACAATTTATGTTTATATTTTCAGCACTCGAGACACACGTGTTTGCATTATTATTATTATTATTATTATTATTATTATTATTATTATTATTAATATTAATATTATTATTAATTTATTTATTTATTTTTTCTGGTCACAGGTGTTCCTCTGAATGCGAGAAACTAACAAGGAAATTTGATTATTTCTGTGGTACGAAAGCAGAAATCAGTATGTCAAAGAAGTTGATTTTTCAGGAGGCGGTTTTAAAAATTGGCCAGCTTGCTGAAATTCATATTGTATTTCAATTATCTCTAAATTGAAGTGGCGTACATTTGTGTATGTAATGAAAATAAGGAGCAAGTTTTATTCTTATTTATTCAGCAAGTTCAAGGAACAAATCATTCAGTTGTCTCAAATCTATGTACTGAAATATCAGAATCTTTAGCGTATTCTAGGGGCTCTAGAATTATACCAGGCTTTGTCATCATACTCTTTTATAAGAATAAATTGAATTTATTCCTATAATTGCACTTCAATATGGAATAAAAATGAAATTTATAGCTTGATATTTTGTCACAAAATCTACCATATTGGCATTAAAACCAAAAACTTGATGTCAAGTTTAGTTCTGCCTTAGCACTACGGATCGTTGTATACTTCAGTTTTAAAAAAAGAAGAAGTTGGAATGTTCAAGTGGAATGGGGGTGGGATAGGCTAGTAGGACCCCTCCCTCCCCAGCCCCATTCCCCTCAAGTACACCACTGCATGCCAAGATAACACTGATATAAATTGCCTGGCATTAGGAGACTTTCCTTTCAATTACTTCTTTCAAGGGAGTGTTCATTTTTAAGACTGTCAATTCAAATGCAATTTACCAGTATTTGTATTATGGGCTCTTATGAGAAATTTGCTATTACTTGTGTCCTGAAATTATATGCTCTTAGAGCAGAATAGTAAAAAAGAGACATAGTCTTAAACAATGAAGCTATTCTGTGTACCTATGGTTAAGTCCAGATTTTGGACTCATAATGCTAAGATCAAGGACAATCGCATTGTATACTACAAGGATGGTTGCCCATCATTTATTTTTCTGTTGCTAATATGGACACATCAGAAATGTCCTTTAGTATTTAACATCGACCCATCATTGAGCATGAGAGGGAGAAAGAGAGAGATAGATAGAAGTTTCCTGTACTGCAAAAGGGGTTTTGCAGAAGTAAATTGGATAACCTTGGAATAAATTATCTCAAATGAACTTGTGTAATGAAAGAAAATTATAGATAGATTGCAATTTTGTTAGTGTGAGTATGATTCTTTGCATGTATTTCTTCCATTATAAACTACAAATTTCATTTTTTTTTCCATATTGAAGTGCAGTATATCAAGTAAATAATATCACATTAGTCCTGGGACTAGTTTTAGTCACTAGTCAATTTATGTATTGCCTCCATTTATAAAGGAGAAAAAGTGCTGCTTTTGAACATCCAATCAAAATTCATAATATGAAGAGACGAAAACAGTGAAAACTTGGGTGCCTAACCTGCCATTATGAACTGTATTATCTCTTGTCCAGTCTTGGCTGCTTGCTAGGTGCCTCACTGCAGCTGCTGCCTGCAGCATTTTCTTTTGTGACTAGTGGCTTAGTTACTTCGTGTGAACAGTTGCTAACTTTTCCCAGCTACTGAAATTCTCTTTTTTGTTTTATTTTATTGGTCTGCGCACAGCTTGGCTAGTGACAAAATGCTTTCGTCTATCATGTCAGGGATGCATTGCTTAAGAGCCTCCCGAAGGGAGTCAGTTCCCTCTGAACAGAGACACCATTTCATGTCAAACCATTGGCCTAACAGCCAAGGACATACTTATAAGGGGTTCCAGGGGGTCCAGACCCCATCTGAAATTTCCTCAGTCTTTTGGAAAGTTTGATGTTGGCCTATTTGTGAATACTTTACATTGCAATCTAAAATCACTAGCTGATCAACGTCCACTAGAATTAATGTCTGTAGAATCAAATAATATATAAATCATACAACCTGTAATAAACATTTAATTTATATAGCAATTTAGAAATTATTATAAACTTCAGTTAGCAGTCTATAGCGAGCTAGACAGGAGTTGTACAGCATACCTTTTCATTTCTTATTCCGATGTTTATATACAAACAAGGAATAGTATTATCAGATTACAAATAATCATTTGCCTGAACTAAATAAAATTAGTAATAATAATAATAATAATAATAATAATAATAATACAAATCTGACAGTGCTCATTCAATAGTAATTTGTATGTCCTATCACATCTTATATAGCACTCCAGTACTTCACTCGGCTAGTGATGCAGGACCTCCCCCAAGATAGATTTCTAAATATGTGCCTGCTAACAAAGCTTAAAAGTTTTTGTTGTTCGGTTGTTAGTAATGAAATCTATATTGAATTCTGGGAGTGATTCCATATTCCAGTAATTTCAGCCAGCAGCAGTGATACTTGCTGCTGGATGTATAGAAAATGTCACACAAGTAATGATATTAGATTATAAAATGAAATGAGAAATGGGGGCATGTTGGTGGCTCCCTGGCACTTGTAATGAACACATCACTCCTACATGTAAAACAAGGTAAGGTTTGCATCATTTACCTTTTACTACAATGTCATTTAAGCTGCAAAGTGCTTACTGGTGTTTTACCTGCAGTTATTGAGTATGAAGATGGTACACTGAAATGTGGAAGAAATGGTGTAATACTTTTTCATTTGTAAATATTATTTTGGGCTGCTTAAATAACATTCTTACTGGCTATGGACAGAAAAAGATATATATGTGCTCTCCTCCTCTGTGTGCTTATTAACTTGGTGTCACCTGACCAACTTTATACTTGAACAGTGTATAATACAGTCTCTCCATTATGTTCCAGATATAATGAATTCTGAAGATGATGCCAAGAGAATTTTCTATTCATCTAATATACAGCAAGAGGCAGGGTACTGGCAGAAAACAACTTTATCTGTTTCACAGAATATTCAACATGGTGAAGAAGTGTTTGAAAATGTTCCCTGGCAGAATGAACCTTTAGTATACGAGTGCAGGAACTGCGGCAAGCGCTATGCAAGAATGAACACACTTCTACGACACATGAGATATGAGTGTGGCAAAGAACCTCAGTTTGTTTGTCCTCATTGTCCTCTGAAAAGCAAACACAATGCCGACTTACAAAAACATATACGACGAAGACATACTTACATTTTGTAACTTTCATGTAAATTTTACTCGTTTGTGATACCGTATGTATGAAATGCAAATTTATAATTGCATTCTATTGTTTTATTAATGACATGGTGACTCATTATTATGATGTTAATGACTCTGACAATGTTATGATGGATTTAATAAAATGTATTTAATAAATGGATATTGGACAGTGGCAAGTTAATTACAATTTTATATTGTTTTATAATGTTCAGTTATGCAAATCATAAAGCTCCCTCAGTGGGTCAGTGGTAGAATGTTGGCCTCCGGATCCCACGATCACGGGTTTGGATCCAGCAGAGATAGTCGGATTTTAGAAGGGCGGAATGAAGTCACTTCAACACTATGTTGTGTGAGATTGGTATGTAAAGATCTCTGGGGTGATAAATTTGGTGTTTACATAACAAAATTAATTAAAACCCAGGCATAGATTACCAGAATTCTATTTCACTGCCATCTGGTATTGTTGAATGAATATGCAGACAGCGTAAATGGCATCAAATGAAAATGCCTGCACACAGTAGCTGAGATCATATTATTATTATTATTATTATTATTATTATTATTATTATTATTATTATTATTATTATTATTATTATTATTATTATGTCCGCCTTTGTAACGTAATGGTTAGTGTTATTAGCTGCCGTCCTCGGGGGCCCAAGTTCGATTCCCGGTACTGCCAGAAATTTAAGAACGGTGGGAGGGCTGGTATGTGGTTGGAATGGTACGTGCAGCTCACCTCCATTGGAGGTGTATCTGAAAAGAGCTATACTACCTCAGGATGAGGACACGAGTTTACCTTTTATTATTATTATTATTATTATTATTATTATTATTAAAAAGATGGGTAGGTTCTTTTAAGGAGCCAAACATAAAGTCATCAGTTCTCTTTGATTTATTGACACCCATATATTTTAGTAACCATTAGAGAATACTTTTTAAATTTTTTTATTGGGTCAGTGAGCCTATATGTTAGGCCCCTTTAAACAACCAACAGAATATATATTTTTATTGTACTCAAAACTGAATCTAATCATTGCTTTCATATCCTATAATTCACAGTTTTTACTCATGTATTGTTTTTGAAACCTTAAAATTTCTTCATTGTGTTCCTTGGAACCTGCTTAGCCAGGAGAGGTGGTGGTATACATTTTCTAATCACTAGATTGTGTGCCAAAAGCCTGGATTTTCCAAACCTCTCTGCAGTATTTGTATGGAATGAGGGCTTATGACACTGTTGATGGTGACTCATCCATCGGGTTTGAACTAAAGCAGTGAAGATTATATTGAAAAACGTTAAAGTTTAGTGGTTCAACTCATACTTATCAGAATATTCATCATAGATATTCCCAAAGTTCCATCCCTCTCAGATTTGTTATTTTCATTAAATTAGATGTATTGTATAAGGATTAAATGGTAAGATCAAAGAAATGCATATTGGAATAGATACCAATGAAATGTAGACCCTAATTTATAAGCAACTCCAAAATTTATCTAACCTGCAATGAGTTGTGAGTGAACAACACTTGGTAATTCTTTGTGTTATAACTGTTTACAAGCTACCTTTTTTTCACCATAACTCACCATTTTGTATATATGTAGGCCTATATGTTCAGTTTCAGAACCAACATCTGAATCCATAGTTGCTTTTCTAAACTTTCTATTACAAAGTTTGAGTTTATGAGGACAACACATTTATACCTACATGGTAAGTAATATATACATGTGATAAACATTTTACTTAGGTTGTTTTCAAAATGATTATAGACATATTTTGTCCTTATTATAATATTTTAATTATTTATTTCTAAAATTCAAATGAAAGTGGGCATCATTCTCATAAAGAATCGGGTGTATGAAAAGACTAAAAGTGTTACATGATATACAGTTTTTCATTCTGAATTATTTCCAGAATGACAATAGGAAATTATAATTACCTTGGAAACATATTGCATTTAAAAAATACTTTTTCTTTATGAATGATTCAAATAGTTAAAGAGTTCAAATGTCTTATTTTGATTTCATTTTGGGCATGATAACTGAATGGCATTTTCATCAGTGTAGTCACGGTTTGAATCCCGGTCAGTGCACATGGGACTTTTGAAATGCAAAATCACTTGTTTCATGTAAATCTGGAAGTCTTGTAGCTATGATCACGACATTAAGAGGTACATAAAATCGCAAATTTCCTTTTCTTAGGATTTCTATTGAAATTTGACCAGCTGTTAATGTTTACTTCAATTATTGTCATTATTCTGATACTGAGAAAAGTAAAAAGTTTGACTTTGAAATAGTACGCAAAATAATTTCACATCTGTCTATATTTTACTTTAAAGCTGTAGGTAAATTATTCTGAGGTCCTCAGAAATTAATTTGTATATTATTATCTGTACTAATAAAAACTCTTTTCTACATTTTAGATCTTTGCCTCAATTGGAGTGGCTACGAGAATATAAGAACAGACACTTCTAATGTTCCATTCCATAACTCACATGCAGCTGTCAGCAGTCAACCAGTCACATGGAACTCTTATCAGCCTATGCCAACAACTCCAGCTCCAGTGACACCCGTGAAGGAAGGACTTGGGACTGGATTGTTTAGTTGTTACAACTGTGGGAAACAATATCCATACAGACACAATCTTCAAAGACATATCAGAGATGAGTGTGGGAAAGAACCTAAGTTTGCTTGTCCTTTTTGTCCTCACAGGACAAAACAGAAAGCTAATCTGCAGTCGCACGTGCGACGAATTCATAGCACAGAACTGCCGACTTATTCCATTCCACAAAACCAGTGGCGTATGCAGGATGAAATGAAGGATGGTGTATTGCAGTGATTGTAAACAGGTTAATTGACTGATTTTTCACTGGTCTGCTCCTTTCCATTACGTATAGTGACTTGGAATTATTACCCCCTCTGTGTTGTCCTAAATCTGTAAGTTTTTTACCACTTCATGTTTATTTTTCTGTCCCTTCCTTTCTCCTGTATTTATCCTGATATCATTTTTACCTATACTTCCCCAATCAAGACTGAAGATCAATCACGATAGCCCCTCGGTGAGTGGTGATGCCTACTCTTATCTGTTTGAATATAGCCATTTATGAAAATGTAAGAATGTCCTTGTCCTTTAATGTTTGTCCTTGTTGCCTCTTTCTGTTTCTTTCTCTTCCCACACTGACTTGTTATTGTCAGGTCATATATAGAGGGTTTCACAAATATTTCTTGAAAGGAAACATTTGAGGTTCCATCATATTTAGTACATTTCAAATCTTTCAATTTGTAAAAGCAAGTACAAAATTTGGTACATGCTTTGGCCATAATTTTGGCCTCCTTCAGCGAGAAGTTTTTTTCTTTACCTTGTAGATTTTAATCTGGAGCACCACACAGTTTTATTTATCAACTACCTACTAGTTCTGTGCTGATGTCAGTCACAACCCTTTTTACATTTGGGAATTCTAAGTTTCTTCTAATTGATGTATGCATCTAATGTCAAGGATGCTTTTCAGGAAAGCAAAACACGACTACATCATTCAAACTTAAAACCAATATGTCAAGTGGATGTTTAGAAATGAGCGTCTTTAAGTTCTTCTAGTCAAACTTATTATTCTTAAGAAGAATAGTTTTTATTGTGACAATTATTTTAGAGATTTTTCAGTGTTCGTTAACATATTTGTCATGTCAGGTATGTTTTTCATTAATCATATGAATCTAATAATTTTCATGACTGAAGAAGGCCAAAAGTATGGCTGAAACTTGTACAAAATTTCGTACTTGATTTGAAAGATTTGAAAGTTTAAAGATTTGAAATGTATTGACTAAGGTGGAACCTCTTGTTTTCATTCAATTTATATTTGTATCGCATAAAATCTATATGGAATAAAAACCATGAGATTCATAAATTGCAATATATAGAGGGATTGGAACATAAAAGGTAACACAACTGGGCAAGTTGGCCGTGCGGTTAGGGGCGCGTGGCTGTGAGCTTGCGTCCGGAAGATAGTGGGTTTGAATCCCACTGGTGGCAGTCCTGAAGATGGTTTTCCATGGTTTCCCATTTTCACACCAGGCAAATGCTGGGGCTGTACATTAATTAAGGCCATGGCCACTTCTTTCCAACTCCTAGCCTTTCCTGTCCCATCATCGCTATAAGACCTATCTGTGTCGGTGCAACGTAAAGCCGCTAGCAAAAAAAAAAAAAAAAAAAAAAAAAAAAAAAACCGCTGTTGTCTTCAACTGTACAGATGGACTCTCTCCATATAAGCCCCAGGGGCTCTGAACTTCGGAGCGTGGGTTGGCGACCACGGGGCCCTTAGCTGAGTCCTGGCATTGCTTCCACTTACTTGTGTCAGGCTCCTCACTTTCATCTCTCCTATCCGACCTCTCTTGGTCAACTCTTGTTCTTTTCCGACCCCGACGCTATTAGGTTTGCGAGGGCTACGGAGTCTTTCTTTTTCATGCCCTTCGTGGCCCTTGTCTTTCTTTGGCCGATGCCTTCATTTTTCGAAGTGTCGGGCCCCTTCTATTTTTTCTCTCTGATTAGTGTTACATAGAGGATGGTTGCCCAGTTGTACTTCCTCTTAAAACAATAATCACCACCACCACCACTCTCCATATCAATCTCATTTCTTCTATTCTGTTTCCTCTCAGTCCCCCCGACCAGCTTGTTTCTATTTCCCAGCTCATCAGGTGAGCGGGCATCAACACTCGTTGAAGGGGCCATCTTTACAGGTCTTCCAGTCTTAATGTGGGCAGTGTAGCTTAAGAGTCAGGCTGAGTAGCTCAGATGATAAGAGCGTTGCTCTTTTGAACTCAAGTGGGTGGTTTCGATTCTTACTTAGTCTTTTTTTTTTTTTTTTTTTGCTACTTGCTTTACGTCGCACCGACACAGATAGGTCTTATGGCGACGATGGGATGGGAAAGGCCCAGGAGTTGGAAGGAAGCGGCCGTGGCCTTAATTAAGGTACAGCCCCAGCCTTTGCCTGGTGTGAAAATGGGAAACCATGGATAACAATTTTCAGGGCTGCCGACAGTGGGGCTCGAACCCACGATCTCCCGGATGCAAGCTCACAGCCGCGCGCCTCTACGCGCACGGCCAACTCGCCCGGTCTTGCTTAGTCTGGTAGTATCTGAAGATGTTCAAATATGTCGGTCTGTTGTTAATAGACTTTCAGTTATGTAAAGGATCTCCTGCGAGACAAAATTCTGGCACCTTGGCATCTCCAAAAACCATAAATTACCAATAGTTAGTGGGACATAAAACCATTAACATTTTTATCGGATAAGAAAAAAAAAAGCTGGAAAAATTCATTATTTCTCTTTTTTTTCTCTCTGTGTACTTGATTTGACACTTGTTTATTCTTTTTCATTAGTTAGCTTAATTGAAAAGTTTATATGAAATTGGCTACGAAGCATCATCAGTTTATTCAAAAGAAAATTAGTTATTTGGGAAGGAAAGCAAAAACTCTGCCATATTTGTTGAGGGTATTTTTTTGGAAAACCCTTGAGAACATTGTGAGTACTATTATAATAATGTTAATGGTTTTACATCGCACATTAGTACTTTTTCTATTGGACTTCTTTTGTATATGTTTACATCAGGAGCTGTTAACATTCACTATACAATGGAACATTTTGTTTGATGTTATATGCCATTCTTTCAGTTTTGTTTGTCAATATAAGCAGTGTTTGCTCAAGTATGATGTGTTTGATACATCGTTGATGACCAGCTGTAAATGAGTAATAAGTATGTATTTCATTTAAGGAAAGGCTAGAAAAGCAACAGATAGGGAATCTGCCATCTGGGCGACTGCCCCAAATGCAGATCAGTAGTGATTGATTGATATAGTTGATACTGACATCTGTGGAAACCGATGACCATTCAGACACAACCTTCAGAAGCACGTTGGATATGAGCGAGGAAATAATTATTAGTACTGTGTATACTGGCAACTACTTCTCCTGCTCTCTGTAACCAAATCCATTGGTCTAGTTAGCCTTTGCATCTCTTGAATTTATTGTTTTGTTTATATTAGCTATCATTTTCACAACTTTCATGACTGCTTTCTGCAGTTTATGTGTAGGATATCTTGAGTCCACAGGAAAGGCTGTTGAAGAACAGTACTATAAAATTATAATTTGGTTTATGAACATACTTTCTACTTTTAAAATGCCATTGATTGCAATTGTAAACTCACTTCATTAGCTTGGTGACACCTTTTTTTTTTTTTTTTCTGACTCTGCCTATATCCATTTCTAGTGAGATATTTCAAGCAGAGTGCACATTGTATCCCAGTATGGCCCAGATCAAGTTTATTTTTCTCTCTCTCAGTCTCATCCTTGTTATTGATAACACCATTCCTTATGCAGCCAGTCCCTGTGATGGGTGATTTAAAAGTGCCACTCATAGGGTCAGTGGTGTATGCAGGCTTGGTAGACATTTAACCATATCTTCTAGGTCAATGAGGAAAGCAATGGGAAACTACCTCACTCCTCATTTCCCTAGTACACCTAGGCTATTTACTGTAGAGTAGCTGATAGTGGATCTATTGAGCTGAGGACTCTTAGTATTCTTAGGCTTCTACACAAGTAACATTCCACCTCAGAACAGAAAGAAGAATCCAAAATTAATCTAAATATTAATTTTTCTATTTCACTCTTGTTATGTATGGGGAGCCATGATTAGCAGAGTGGCTAAGTTGATGACTTTCCTCCTGTCCAGTTGAGGTTGAAATCCCAGTCGATCCTGGGTTGGAATTTTTACCTGAAAAATTGTGTGGCATCAGGAAGGGCATACAGCCTTAAACCCTCAGTCAAAAAGAAAAAGAGCCTGGGTGATTCCAAGCAATGCTAGAAATGTGTGGGATAAGCTGAAGAAAGTTTTGTTATGTCAGGTTGTTATTTTGAATAAAGTAGTCTTTCTTTCTTTCTTTTATACACTCCTCATAATTTACGCTTTTAAGTTCTTGGCCGCAAAATTTCAGGGCTGCTAGCCAAGGTAGCGAAAGTATGTTTGTTTCAGCCAGAAGGATGTCGGTTCTATTCTCCTTCAGGAATTTGAAAAATTGAGAAATAAGGTTCATACTTTTAGAGAGTTTTAATTTTTTTATTCACTCAGCTTACAACAAAAATGAGTACCACGTTAATTCCAGGGGGCGAAGTCAGTCAGATATAATGCTAACCATTCTCTCCCACTTAGTATCGAGGATACAAATAGTGGAAGTCTCTACCTTACACTCTTCATGGGCTTTCATGGCGTGGATGGTAATGCTTCTTCGTTTGCTCCAATTTGCAATTTTTGACTTACAGTAACATTTTTTACATATGTGCTGTTTATGACTAACCTTACATCTGAGTTGATCTTGCAAAAAAAATTGTAATAGATTTGAAACTACTTGCACATATTAATACTGCCTGCATCAGGTAATTTGAACTGCAGTGCAGTTTATAGTGAGATATGGGATGAGGGTCGCACATGCTCTGCAGGGGTACACAGTTTATAGAAAACATTTGACTGGAAGGTAGGCCTCTTTCTTTCTGAGCAAGCCTGAATAATGGATGTTGGTGATGAGAAAATACTTCCCCACAGGAAAAATATCATCATACAGAGTGCAGATCGAACCCCACTACCGGCAGCTCTGAAGATGGTTTTCTGTGGTTTCCCATTTTCACACCAGACTGTACCTTAATTAAGGCCAATGTCTCTTCCTTAACACTCCTAGCTCTTTCCTATCCCACCATCACTATAAGACCTATCTATTTTGTTGCAACAAATCAAATTTGTAAACAAATTAGCTATTTAAGAATGTAACTTGAAAGTGTATCTAAGCTCTAAATTCTGATTATTGAAGATAATGGTTATCTTTTATTATTATTATTATTATTATTATTATTATTATTATTATTATTATTATTATTATTATTATTATTATTATTATTATTATTGTCGTCGTCGTCGTCGTCGTTGTTGTTGTTGTTGTCGTCGTCGTCGTCGTCGTCGTCATGATTGATGTATCACTACAGTAGACCTCATCCAAAGATATTTTAAATATCTCCACTCTAGAGAGAGTATTTTCCAACAGTTGATAGCGGACCAAATGGTGAAACCATGCCAATGTGAAAATAATCAAATTACAACATTGCAGAGCATGCGATTCAAGTTATCTGGTGCAGGCAGTACAACACTGCCCTTATGATACATCATTAGCTCTGTATTGAGAAATTAATTAGAATCTTAAGTCAGTCTGTGCTTTGAATACTCTGCCTCTAACTTTGGCTATATACCGTAATATTCAAGTTAAATATTACACCCATAATTCACAGGGTTTTAAAACTTCCAGCATCTACTTCAGTTTACCAGCAAGTTCATTTTTATATAGATTTTTTTGTAGTGTGGACAGCTGGCTGTAGAATTTCAGATCAAGAAAAAGTGTAATATCTCTGATCCATTCCCAATCAATGAAATGTTATATGGTACCTTTTAGCAGAGTTGCACGATAAGTAAACAGACCTAGATAAGCTCTTGAACATCTGCGGTATGGGAATAAATAATCATTGATATTTCTTTATAGATAGTTCTAGTGTGAGTGGTGGTGATGGTGGTGGTGGTGATGATGATGATGATGATGATGATGATGATGATGATGATGATGATGGTTAAGGTTTTATTATTTACTTCTTTTACTAACCTGTGCAGGATGCAGTCTGATGACTGTGTATGTTTGTGTATTATACCTGTGCTATGTACTGTGCCAAATTAGCATAATACTATTTAATAACGTAACTTGAAAGTGTATCGAAGCTCTAAATATCAAGTATTATTATCAGTGTAATTGGAATTGTTGCATAATTAGCATGAGATTAGTAGATTTTTTTTGTTTGAATGTGGAATACATGTCTAATTCATGAGTGATCTGTAGAATACATGTTTAATTCATGAGTGATCTGTGGGATACATGTTTAGTTCATGAGTGATCTGTGTTTATATTAAAATTGGCAATAAATTGTCATTATAATAATGAAATGTTGATGTTAATGTTTGATCTGCTCCTTTAGGTTTGATATCCTAAATTGTTAATTTATTTCAATCCTTTCCATACTCTCCAAAATGTTATAGTAACTTAACAACACACAGATTACATATTTCATAGAAGTAGCAATGCCTATGATATAGTTTCTTGGGTACAGTGTTAGTCATTGAAGTCCAGCTCCTTGGTTGATTGTTTAGGGGACTGGCTTTTGGTTTAGAGGACACCTGAGTTCAATTTCTGGCTGGGCTGAGGATTTTAACTGTGTACGGTTAATTCCTCTGACTCAGGGACTGAGTGTTTATGATTTGTGATCTCTTCATCTACGTACCATATGGCGCACTACCAACCATCTCAGAGACAAACAATAGTGAATAAATAACTCCACACAAGGCTGATATCAGGAAGGGCATCTGTCCTTAAAACTGTGTCAATATACATAAAGTGCCAACCCCAATAATTTGGGAACAAGGCCAGAAAGAAGAAGTGTGTTATAGTCATCGTCATCCCCCTCCTTTCTTCTTATCAAGCGAATCAGAACAATCATGGCACTTCTCCACCACCATCCTCTCTCCTTCCACCATTCCTCTTTCATCATTTTGTCCCAGATCAGGTTTCTTCTTCTTGCATTCTTTATTGAATTGATCCACCTTGTTCTAGATTTCCCTCAAACTTCATGTCCATCATCTGTTTGGTATGGGCTGAGTAGCTCCAATGGTTGACCCCAACTCAGGAGGTTCGATCCTGGCTCAGCCTGGTGGTATTTGAAGGTGCTCAAATACATCAGCCTCGTGTCGGTAGATTTACTGGCACATAAAAGAACTCGTGCGGGACAAATTCTGGCACCTCGGCATCTCCAAAAACCATCATAAGTAGTTAGTGGGACGTAAAAAACAATAACATTATTATTCTGTTTGTATTTTTTTCTTCTCCATCTTTTTTACAAGTCCAAACCATCTAGTTTATTCCTATCACTTCATTTAATTTTTCTGTTCCAACTTCTTTTCTAACATCATTTCTCACTGTGTCTTTCCTATCATCTTAGGTATTTAATTTTGCTTGCTTGTATTCTACTTTCCTCCCTACTTGTCATTGTCCAGGTCTCTGGGTGCATAATAGAGTTTGTACATTTATCTCTGTACACTTCCTTCATACTTCCTTATTCCTTGTTGAGGAATACCTGTTTATATGCTAATGGATACAGATGTTTCTTGACTACCAACCAGCATGATTGAGAGTGAGTTACTGCAGTTACCTTGCAAATCTTTACAAATATACTGTAGTAAGTTGCAGGTTACTCTTGGCTTATTCAGCAATAGACCACAGAAGTACTGTTTTTTTTTTTTTTTTTTTTTTTCATTAAAATCGGGGCATAAAAAAGTGTAGTAGAACCTCATTAAGTCAGAGAGGTTGGGGAGTGGAGCCGATTAGCGATAATGGAAATCTGAGTAAACTAGAGAATGTGGGGGAAAATCCGTACAAGACAACATACATACTTGCAGAAACTTTCCTCTATATTGAACCCAACACATATGAAACCATATTTGCAGATTACAAATGTGTTATCACAAATAACAAGCATATGTACAGTAAAGGTCACCTGCCAGGCTGAGTAGCTCAGACGGTTAAGGCGCTGACTTTCTGAGCCCAGCTTAAGAGGTTCAATCCTGGCTCATTCTGGTGGTCTTAGAAGGTACTCAACTACATCAGCCTCATGTCAGTAGATTTACTGGCATGCATAATAACTCCTGCGGGATCAAATTCCGGCACCTTGTTGTCTCCAAAAACCGTAAGAGTAGGTAGTGGGAGGTTAAAGCAGTAATATTATTGACATTATATAGGCTTTTGGACTTATGCCATGTCAAGAAAATAAGGTGAAATTCTTTATGTTTCGTGTGGACAGTCGAGATTTTCTTCTAATGACGCAGAGCAAAGTTCTCTGCGAAACGTAAAGAATTTCATCTTATTTTCTTGACACGGCATAAGCCCAAAATTCTATATCATGTCTATAAGTACGGGCCTTGAAAGTATCAATGGCAACAGTAATATTATTATTATTATGATTAAGGTTCATGTCTTGGAGACGTAACTGGTAAGCTTCTCATTATACAGTTCAGTACGATTTGTTCACACCAATTAAAGCAAAACTTCGCCTGTAATTCTTGTACAAAATGTGTTTTTACTTTTTTAAATATGTGCTTGCAAGTTTTAACTCTCTCTCCATTTATTGTGTCAGGCTTCTTAACTTTCATTTTTTAAATATACTCCTCTAAATTCGTCCAGGTTGTCTGAAGATCTGAGTTAAAGGGGGTGGGGGTTTATTGAGGTTTTGCAGTATTTAAGTAGTGATTACCAAGCCTTCTTAGGCTTTTATTTTATGAGAAACTTTCAGGGAAAGAACCAAAGAACTTTATGGGGAAAACATCCTTTATTTATGAAAGTGACTCGCTCTAGCAGCCCCAAGGTATAGAGATAGTGAGTCTGGCTTCAGCCAGAAGCTCTGGTTTTGATTCCCATCCCATTCCAAGTATTTTAATCATGGATTAGCTTCCTGCCTGGATCAGCGATAAAAGTGCCAATATGGCAGAGGTAGTCAAATTTTTGAAGGGCCTAATAGAATCCATTGGGGGCAATATGGAGGAAGAAAAATGAACATGATGTTATTTGCAGATGATATTGTGATTTGGGGAGAAGACGACACGAAGGTTCAAAAACAGTTGAATGCGGTGAATGGGAAGATCGAAGAATGTGGATTGAAAATAAGTGTAGAAAAGAGTAAAACTCTTGTTATGACTAGAGGGGAGAAAGAAGGGAAAGGTCAGATTAGTCTTGCAGACAAGCCCCTGGAAGTAGTGGAAAAGTTTAAACACCTGGGGAGTGAATTAATGGAGAATGCTTGACTGGATGCTGAGATTAGTAAAAGGATTCAAGCTGTAAGTTGTTTCTATCATAGTGTAAGAAACATGTTATGGGACAAAGATGTGCCAACGGAAGCAAAGGATACTATGTACAAGATGTATTACGTACCCATAACAACTTACGGAGCAGAAACTCGGACAATGACAAAGAAGGATGAGAGTCGAATACAGGCAGCTGAAATGAAGTTCTTGAGGAGTATGATACAGAAGAGTAGATGAGACAAAATAAGGAATGATAAAATCCGGGAGGAAATTGGAGTGGAAAAAATGAATGATAGAATAGAGAAGAGCCGACTAAGATGGTTTGGGCACATAAAGCGAATGAGCGACGAAAGAATGCCAAAAAAGGTGATGGAAATGCAAATCCAAGGAAGGAGAGGCCGTGGACGACCACGATTGAGATGGAAGGATACTGGGGACACTGTCAATGAGGTGTCTGAAAGTCTGCGGAGGAATGGCAGCCCATTCCGTCTCAAGAGCCGAAATCAGAGAAGGTAGTGTTGTTGGACGCTGGGATCTGGAGCAAAGTCGACATTCTGACTCTTCCCAAGGTGTACTGTTATATTCAGGTCAGGACTGGGCAGGCCGATCCATTTCAGGAATGTTGTTGTCCACAGACCATTGCCTCACAGATCCAGCTTTATGACAGGGTGAATTGTCATGCTTCCGTCACATTGCCACAGGGTATAGCATGATTGATAATTCCAAATCACTCATTTCTAGTCATCCACTGTCCAGTAGTGTCGCTCTTTACACCACCTCAAGTGTCGCTTAGCATTGACTAAAGGAATGTTTGGCATATGAACAGCAGCTTGATCATTGTACCCCGTTCTTTTTAAAACCGACGCCCAGTCATTGTGCTGGCTGGACTGCTGGAAGCACTTTGCAACTCACGAGTGATTCTTTCCCTTAATTTCTTGCAATTTTTAACAACCACCCTCTGCAATGCTCAATACTCCCTCTCTGTCATTAAATGAGGTCTGCCTGGTCTTGGTTTAGCTGCGATTGTTCCTTCGCATTTCCACTTCACAATCACATCACCAGCAGTCGACTTGGACAGCTTTAGAAAGGTTGAAATGTCCCTGATGGATTTGTTACTCAGGTGACATCCAATGACTAGTCCATGTTTGAAGTCACTGTGCTCTTCCGACCAACCCATTCTGCTGTTACTACTTCTATACTAAAAACACTATACTCCCCGCCTCCTTTTATACTGGCGGGACTGCCTCTCATGATGTCTAGGGTTCAATTCCACATTACATGTGGGTGTCTGAATACTTTTGATTAAGTAGTGTATTTTCACCACTCACCGGCCCTACTGCCAATCGTAAATTTCTAGCTGCACTGAGAATCAGAACTGAGCCCCCGAGAATGGCAGCTAATATTGCGAACCATTATACAATGGAGGTGGTCGTTTCACTGATGAATATGTCTGACCTCTATGACCAACGTCAGCTACACTTGCTTTAACACAGGTTTCACATATCCAGATCATAGACAGGTAATCTTCATTTACCACAGCTTAACATTTTGGCAACAGCAATGGTCATTTAGTTGAACTGAGTTACTACTATTAGTTTCATAATTTCTGATTTGTAGCCAATCCCTATCATAATATTTGTTTACTTATTAATAATAAGATACCATCAATGCTCCAAAATTTTTGGCAACAGATATTGGTCCAGTGGAAAGAGTAACGAAATTCAAATATCTGGGAGAAATAATTCAAGAAAATGGTTTAGACAAATCTGCAATAGAAGAAAGGGTACACAAGATTGAAAGAGCATACGGTATCACAAAGAATTTTTATAACAAAAAGTGTCTATCTAAAAATCTTAAATAAGGCACTATACTCTAGTGGTGAAACTGGAATGCCTATATGCAAGTGAATGCCTGGTACTAAACTATAGATTAGTTATACTTGAGGTACTAGAAAGGAGAATCATCAGAAAAATCTTAGGCCCTGTGAAAACAACAGAAGTATGGAAATTAAGACCTAATGATGAAATATACAGGAACATAGAAAACATAACAGAAACCATAAGAAAAAGGAAATTACAATTTTTTGGATATATTTACAGTATGGATGATTCCAAATTAACAAAAAGGATTTTCAAGTGCCTGTAAGAAACTATGGACAGAGATTTTTAGAAAGAGGGTAGGAAGTATGGAAGGATTCCAAGGAAGATTGAACAAGAAACCTGGTGCGAAGTGGTCCAAGGACAAAGAAACAGCATACTGAAAGGATGAACAATATTGGAAGGAACAGAAGAGAAAGCAACGAAGTATGAAGAACTGAATGGAAACTGGCACATGATCCTTAGCAGGCTTCATTGGAAAGATAATAAGATACCATCAATTCTGCTTCCATATACTTGTTTGTATGTGAATGGAGTGTGATAATCTGTGTTATTGTGAAGTCAGTACTGCTGTATTCAGTTATGTATGCAGTATGTGTTTATGAATGGGAGAACAATCCTGGCATTTGAGTGTGTAGTGAGTATGGATAAATCCCTCATACCATCCATTATCTCTAACCAGTCATCCATAATAATAATAATAATAATAATAATAATAATAATAATAATAATAATAATAATAATCGTATGGCCTCAGCTACCGTGTGCAGACATTTTGATTTAGACGCCATCTGGCTGTATGCTTGTCAATTTTGATGTTCCGTTTTACTCTAGGCCCACTAGATGGCAGACAGAGTAAACCGGATCTCTCTTGGGCGTCTGTGGCTGAGATTTAGTCATCCGTAGAATCTCTAGAACACAAAAATCAAATGTTTAAATTTTTCTGCAGTTTGTATCTACCTGCCATGAAACTGTGTGCATCTCTCCAGAATGTACTGCTATAAGTACATTTAAATTGATATAAGCTAACAAACTATCTACACTTTTTATGTGGATAGAGGTTTATATCAGTGATTGTTCCTTGCCAATTAAAAGGAGTAGCATTTTAAACATGTTAGCGTACTGTTAATAAGGTAGGGCGAAGTTACTTCAAACTGTGGCTTAATTATTACAAACCTACAGAGTTAACTTCACTATATTTCCCTGTATTCATGATTGATCCTACAGGGACTCACCTGAGAGAAACTAAGCCCAAAGAGTTACAACAACAAGGAAATGATAAACAGGGTTAAAAGTCAGGTTGTGAGTTTCACAAATAGGAAAATTCCTCTTAGTTTTAATTACTGTATTGATGACGTGAAAGTTCTTTTGGGGATCATTGTAAGTACCTAGGTGTTCATATAAGGAATAGTAAGATCCCAGCTAGAGTATGGTTCCAGTGTGTGGGACCCTCACCAGGATTACTTGATTCAAGAACTGGAAAAAATCCAAAGAAAAGCAGCTCAGTTTGTTCGGGGTGATTTCCGACAAAAGAGTAGCATAACAAAAATGTTGTAAAGAGTAGGCTGGAAAGACTTGGGAGAAAGGAGACGAGCTGCTCGACTAAATGGTATGTAATACCAATATAATTGGTCCGTTACTGGACATTATAAATTTTCCAGCTAACTCATTCCTGGTTGCCAGCGCTTCGCCCCAGTGTGCTAAATTGGGCTCATCAGTTGGTAAATAGCACATCCACCAAGACGCATGGCTTAGTGCATACTGTGGAGGTATGTTCCAAGTGGTATGTTCCGAGCTGTCAGGGGAGAGATGGTGTGGTATGAAATTAGTAGACAAATAAGTTTGAGTGGTGTCTTCAAAAGTAGGAATGATCACTATATGAAGATAAAGTTGGAATTCAAGAGGACAAACTGGGGCAAATATTTGTTTATAGGAAGGGGAGTTAGGGACTGGAATAACTTACCAAGGGAGATGTTCAATAAATTTCCAATTTCTTTGCAATCATTTGAGAAAAGGCTAGGAAAACAACAGATAGGGAATCTGCCACCTGGGCGACTGTCCTAAATGCAGATCAGTAGTGATTGATTGAGATTGTAATGAGTGAGTTTTGCTTCACCCAGGTATCTTGCAACCATGGCTTTTTTTTTTTTTTTTTTTCAGCATTTACTACACAAATCACTAGTGCATGTTATACATTTGTCATTTAAGATGTTTTAGTATATTTTTAATACCAAAGCAAATTTTAGTAATTTGACTTGTTGGCAAAACAAAGGTCAATTTTCTTTTGGTGATATCTGAAGCCATCTGTTTTCAGTTTTGACTCAGTTAATTTATAAATTGTTAGGTTCTTCAGTCTGCTGGAATTAATTTTGAATAAATAAATTTATAAACTACCTGAAAAAGAAAACATAATTATGGTAACAGAATGATATCTGAAAAATAAAGGACTTAATTAAAATAGAATGATATGTTTCATTCTTGAAAGAACATCATCGGATTCTATCACATCACACTGAAAATTATTTAGAAATGTATAAACATTTATGTTTATTTCTGTTTAAATCCTTGACATTTATGAACTTATCTTAATGAAGTCCTTACTTCTCTCCACTCTAGCATAGGTCGTAAATTTCAAGTTTATACATTTCTAAATATATTTGATTGTGATTTGGTAGAATCTTATGATATTCTTTCAAGAACAAAATATGTCATTGTATTTTAAATACGTTTCTTTTTCAGGTATAATTTTGTTACCATATGCTTTCTTTTTCAGATAGTTCATAAAAGTATTACCGGTAATTCAAAATTAGTTTTGGCAGACTGAAGAACCTAACAATTATAAAATAATATTTTTGTCAAATTTTGCAATACCTTTGGACTGAATGGAGATTTCATCTGTAATATCGCCATTTCTACCCTCAAGAATCCCATCGTGTTCTTCAAGAACCATGTTTCCATATATAAAATAAATGTTTGACATGCCTCATTTTAGTTATTTACTCCTTTTTCTATTCTTATCTAACTCCATGTTATCTTGCATAGGACTAATCCATTCTCCTTTGTATATTGTTAATCAGGTTTACTCTTTGTCTTTACTGGGCAGTTGGCCGTGCAGCTGTGAGCTTGCATCCAGGAGATAGTGGGTTCGAACCCCATTGTCAGCAGTCCGGAAATTGGTATTCCATGGTTTTCCATTTTCACTCCAGGCAAATGCTGGGGCTGTACCTTACTTAAGGCCATGGCGGCTTTCTTCCCACTTCTAGTCCTTTCCTATCCCATCGTTGCCATAAGACCTGTTTGTGTCGGTGCGACGTAAAGTAAATTGTTGTCTTTGTCCTTGGGCAAACTGCAGCTGTTTCAGGAAGATTTTACAGTAAATAATTTCAGAGAAAACATATATAACGTTTCTTGTACTGTGAGAACCAGAAATATTATTAAAAATATAGGATTTATTTATTAAAAATTTAGTCAGATGTAACTTATTAGAAAAATAATTCTCTGAATGTTATAGTTTTTTGCAGTTGGAAAGTACCGTATTCTAAATGTTTGCTGAGTTCTTGTCCACTCTTTGTTAGTGCCATCCTTAATAAGCCATCCAGCTAAGCCAAGAGATCACTAATTAGATATCTTAAGCCAGAGTGTACTCCCGGTGGGTTGGTATTCCTTTTCGATCCTTCACCTGGCAATAGCACGTGGTCATCTCCCAAGTACTGATCCTGCCCGGTGCTGTTTACCTTCAGAGATATGGTGTCTGGTGTTTCAATATGGCTAGATTATTGGCAGTGTTCTAAATATTATTATAGATAAGAACTGTCAGATAATAGAATTCCTGCTGATTCTACCAAAATATAGTGAAGGCAGTTAATTCAGACAAGAGATAAGAAAAATAAGCATGATTTTCTTCTTTATAGGTAATATTTCTAGCATTGATTAAGTTGTCTGAAGAACTCTCTTTCCTCAGTTTGATGGCTCATATATTAGATATAATTTTAATACAAATTTTTCTCACTCTTTAAAACAGTAGACCTACTATTTGTGTAGTTATGTTATATGTTTTCCTTAAGGGATGATAGATCACTTTGTACTATGAAGCTTGCTGAGGTGAAGGGGTCTTTTTTTATAGTTTTGATAGTTCTTCTTTTCTTTTATAGTTACTCCAATTTACGTTAATTATGTGTATTTTTTCTTTAATTCACTATTCTTTCTGATGTGAAAAATGTTCTTGTCCCTTCTTTTAGATTTATCCTCTGGATGGACTGCATACAAGAATGATTATGGAAGGACCTCAGACTCTTATATATCTGGCAATGATCAGCATTTTGTTGATGTGGAAAATATTGACTGTATCGTGGATAGTGAAGAGCAGCTGCAACAGATCACTGGAAAAAGGAAAGTAGGCAAATATCGTCGATTCGTATGTCAGGTTTGTCAGAGGAGCTATTCCTTACAGTGTAATTTGCGGAGACATATCAGAGAAGAGTGCGGCAAGGAACCCAAATTTATGTGCACTTACTGCCCCCACAAGACTAAACGGAAATCAGATCTGAGAAAGCATGTTCTGTTAAGACATTGTAATATCATTAATGTTGATTGTAAGAAGTTGTTCTAGACATGTTCATATTACTTCACCTTTATATTATTATTCTTTTTTGACATTGATGTTGAAAGGTTTTGTTGTTAAATACTAGGATAAACTAATGATATCGAACTTGATGATTGGTAAACATTTTCATCAATATACTGTAATGCATCATGCTCGCTATTCTCTTTGGTCTTATCTTTCTTTTTCTCTTTTCTCCTTTCTTTCACAATATTTTACTTTCTAATGTTTAAGGAAATTACCTGGAGCACTATGTAGTGTAAATGTAAGGTCATTTCATAATTCATGGCAACTGTGTTATGTTTTCCTACAAAGCAGCAGCAAAGTAAATCCATATATGCATTTGAAGGCCACTGGAATGTTCTTCTCAATGCTAGCACCAAATTGGTCCCACGTACAGGAGCTAATGGCAAGGGACAATTGAAACATAAGTAAATGGAAATGTTCTACAAGGGCTGTTAATAAAGTAGTGGCAATACTGATAGAACGCAATATTTAATGATCTAACAAGTACAATCGCATCACATGCCTTCAGTGTAGTCACCCGCAAAGTCTATTACATTTTACCAAATGTCGGGAAGTGGTTGGGGACCATTGGCAAGGTGTTCTTTGTTGATGACAGCAACGGAGCGCCCTACTGCGCAGAGTACACGTCTTGGAGGGGTCAAAGTCACAAGGATTTATGTCTGGTGAGTACGGAGCGGGTTCCAAGACCTCCCAATGCCACCATTGCAATAAGAGCTTGACGTTGTTTGCGATAATGTATTCTCACCACAGGCTTCACGTAATCCTTGATAACATTCTGATGCATATTTGCTGCGGCAACCTTGATTTTAGTCCACGAATGCTGATCACCTTTTGAAATCATGCTTTAGAGATGTGGAATTGACACTCTGCACATCACTGCCACACTGCAATAATACTCCCAACTAGTTGCTCATCAAATGCACACTACACATCGACAACAACCAGATTGCTCCCATATCCTATTTGTGCATGCCCGATCTCCTGCAAGTATCTGGACTACGTTGCCACTAATTTATTTACAGCCCTTGTATTATGCCCACAAATCTTACCCTTATGCATGTCCTGTTGTAAAAATTCAGAAATATCCAAATGTGTTGATTACATTCCAACGCCTATCTTCTCTTAAGCACTTTTTGGTAACGGTTACTGACACCTCTGTCCACGCTGTGACATTTTAATGGTTGCTATCTATGTTTTAAGGTCTCAGCTGTTTGAAATGATAAAGCTCTTTTAGCCAACACTTTACTTAGTTCTTTATGACACTGACATGCATTTCTGCCACAAAGAAACTGCAATTTTCATGTATGAATGATGTTGAACTTTACTTTCAGAAAGACAGCTGGGATTGATAATATTTCTGGCGATATATTAAAGGCTATGGGTTAGCATATAGTTCATTATCTGAAATATTTATTTGATTACTGTTTGTTTGAAGGAGCAATACCAAATGAATGGAAAGTTGCAATAGTAGCCCCAGTGTACAAGGGAAAGGGTAACAAACATAAAGCAGATAATTACAGGTTAGTCAGCTTAACATGCGTTGTCTGTAAGCTCTGGGAAAACATTCTTACTGATTAAATTAGACACATTTGCAAAATTACTAACTGGTTTGATGCAAGGCAGTTCAGGTTTAGGAAAGGTTATTCCAGTGAAGCCCAACTTATAGGATTTCAGCAAGATATAGCAGATATTTTAGATTCAGGAGGTCAAATGGACTGTAACACCTTTGACATATCCAAGTCTTTTGATAGGATAGATCATGGGAAAATGAGGGATATTGGACCACATAAAAGAGTGGTTGAATGGGTTATAAATTTCTAGAAAACAGAACGCAGAGAATTAGAGTAGGTGACATGTTATCTGATCCTGTAATGATTAAGATTGTGAGGGGGGGGGGGGGCAGTATTATTGGAACTTTATGCTTTCTTAAATATAAATGATATGAGTAAAGAAATGGAATCACAGATAAGGCTATTTGAGGATGATGTTTTACTGTACAGAGTAGTAAATAAGTAACAGAATTGCGAGTGACTACAAAGATGATATTGTGTTGATTCCCATAGGGAACATGAAATATTTGTCCTGAATGAGTAAATTTATAATACCAATATAATGGTCCGTTATTGGACATTATAAATTTTCCAGCTAACTCATTCTTGGTTGCTTGCGTTTTGCCCTCATGTGCTAAGTTGGGCTCATCAATTGGTCCTTAGCACACCTACCAAGACGCAAGGCTAGTGCATACTGTGGAGGCCACTGCATAGGCTACTTGAAGCCACCAGCAGTGCCAATGCACTATGAGAGACTATGTCTCACTTCCAAAAATTGATGCCTGTCTGGCCATTAGATGATATGGTGTTGATTCCCATAGGGAACATGGAGATGGACAGCATGGCAAATGGGGTAAAAAGTCACGTAGTAAATTTCACCAAAAGGAAAAGTCCCCTCAGCTTTAATTACTGTGTTCATGGTGTGAGAATACATTACGGGGATCACTGAGTTTTTAGGTGTTAATATAAGAAAAAATCTTCATAGGGGTAATCACATTAATGTGGTTGTAAATAAAGGTTACAGATCTCTTCAGATGTTTATGAGGATGTTTAAGAGTTGTAGTAAGGATGTAAAGGAGAGGGTATAAAAGTCTCTGGTAAGACCCCCAGTTAGAGCATGGTTCCAGTGAATGGGACATACACCAGGACTACTTGATATGAGAACTGGAAAAGATCCAGAGGAAAGCAGCACAATTTGTTCTGGTTGATTTCTGACAAAAGAGCAGTGTTACAAAAATGTTGCAAATTTTGGGCTGGGAAGACTTGGGAATAAAGAGACGAGATGCTCGACCATGTGGTATGTTTTGAGCTGTCACTGGAGAGATTAGTGGATGAATAAGCTTGAATGGAGCTTTTAAAAGTAGGAAAGATCATAATATGAAAATGAATTTGGAATTCAAGAGGATAAATTGGGCAAATATATTAATTTATAGGACAAAGAGTAAGGGATCAGAATAAATTACACTGAGCTCGATAGCTGCAGTCACTTAAGTGTGGCCAGTATCCAGTATTTGGGAGATAGCGGGTTTGAACCCCACTGTCGGCAGCCCTAAGATGGTTTTCCATGGATTTCCATTTTCACACCAGGTAAATGCTGGGGCTGTAGCTATTAAGGACATGGCTGCTTCCTTCCCACTCCTAACCCTTTCCTGTCCTATCGTCGCCATAAGGTCTGTCTGTGTTCGTGCAACGTAAAACAACTTGTAAAAGAAAGGAATAAATTACCAAGGGAATTATTATTATTATTATTATTATTATTATTATTATTATTATTATTATTATTATTATTATTATTATTATTATTATTATTATTATCATCATTATCATCATTATCATTATTATTATTATTATTATTATTATTATTATTATTATTATTATTATTATTATTATTATTATTATTATTATTATTATTATTATTATTATTATTATATAAAATGCATCACCGCAAGGTATTCAGTAATTTTATTTCTAATTGAATTAACATCACAGTAGTATTTGGGGACATTATTATTTTCAGTCACTTTGGTTTCTTAGTTTCAAAGATATAGGAATATTGGCATCCCTTAAGGAACTTACAAGAGACAGAGGACGTTGTTGATGTCTCTGTAAATGATAAAACCAATCACAATATAATTAGGACATTGTTGCTTAATATGAGACTGTTTTTATAACACAGGACATCTAACGTCCTTGACTAGGAAGTCTCTATCATTAGTATTTACATCACCGAGCGAGTTGGCTATGCAGTTTGAGTCACTTAGCTGTGAGCTTACGTTCAGGAGATAGTGGCTTTGAACCCCACTACCAGCAGCCCTGAAGATGCTTTAAAACCATGGTTTCCCATTTTGGGCTGTATTTCAATTAAGGCCATGGTCACTTTTTTCCCTGTCCTATCCCAATTGTAGCCATAAGACCTGTCTGTGGTGGTGTGGTGTAAAACAAACAGCGAAAAGAAAAGTATTTTGATCCAATTTTACTGCATCTTATATTGCAGTGGCAATTCAGAATTGGATTTCTCTGATTTTCTGAATGTCCTATGCAAATTTTTCTACTTATTTAGGAAGCTTCATTTATAATGTCAATCATAATAAAACTAGTAAATTTCTGGCTGTTGAATTCATTGTAAGACTGCCTGATAAGAGCCATAGTATTAAAACAAAATAAAGATACATTATAGTCTGTAGGTTCCCAGAAGAGAGTGATCGTGTTGAAATGAAAGTTTTGACATTTATACTAGTGCACCCATGCTACTCCGCAGCATTCTTACAAATAGGTCAGATAACTCGTCTTGATATTCCTGTCGCAGTTATGTTGTTTTGTTTGCCCTTTTCAATAGTTTTATGTGTATTTAATACCAGTACATAATAACTGATTCATTCATAATGTAGTTTATAACACTTCTTTCCATACAATATTCTCTGTGCTTCAAACATTTGGCTGTATCTGAATTTTAACCTTTTCAAACAATCTTTCCTGAGATAGTGCAATATACAATTGGCCATGGCTGAATACTGGTTGGAGTTAGTAGACTACCCACTTTTTCAAGCGTTTGTCCCTGCGTTTTATTAATGGTCGTAGAGATGGCTAGTTGACTTGATACTTTCTTGTCTGTACGTATTATTATTAGGAATGTTCTACCATCTGTTGAGTATATTCAGAAGCTGGGGAAGGTCAGAGAATCAAAGAGTATCTAGCAGAGAATAGTATTCTTCCATCATCGGAGGAAGGTATACTCTCTGTCTTGACAGATAGTAATGAAACATGAGTGCATGCAATGACATTATGAAGGCTGAAAGTCATATATATCAGAATATTAATGGCAATGTTAGTCGCTTAGCAACCTGCTAAGTACAGAATGCATTGCGGGTTGGAGTAAGCCTTCACCTGCAATTATTGGAGTGATCATTTAATGATTTGATTTTATGGTAACTCAAAGTTGGCTGAACTTGAAAAAACTGTCATTGTCACATGATTCACCGGCAGGTAATTCTGGAGAGAATAAAACGAAATGAAGTAAATCGGTCCAGTAGAACGGACAGACGGATTTGCCAAAGCTTTTTTTAGTAAACTCTTTTAATATATAGACTATATGCCTGAAGGAAGCAGACCCGGCCAACAACTGGAAACTGCAGATGATGATGTTGATGATGATGATGATGCTTGAAGGGTGAGTGGTTAAAATTTTATAATTTATTTTGATATTTTTAATTTTTGTACAGAGTGTATCAGAAATATACCGAAAAAAATCAGGGATGCTTTTTGTGTTGTGTTAAGAATGATGGTACAATGGGATTGGCGGAGAAAATTTTTCTTTTCAAGAAAATGAGGTAACCTTGTTACTTCCGGGCATACAATTCAAATTGACAAACTCTCCGTATTTGCTGTGCCAGAGCACACGCCATTGCAGTGCTTCAGGGAAGAGAAGGGCAGGGATAGTGGGCTGTATGATGGAGACAGAGAATCTAGCAGAGAATAGTATTCTTCCATCATCAGAGGAAGGTACACTCTCTGTCTTGACAGGTAGTAATGAAACATGAGTGCAGGCAATGACATTACTAAGGCTGAATGTGCTCTGCACATATGCACAAGTTTCCTCATTCGACTCGCACAGGATTGTTCTTGTCTCTTACAGGCAATATCCACAGTTCGTTTATTAAACAGCCGTTACTGCACATACAGTACAAGAACACACTGTAATTAAGACATACTTGTCAGTCAAGCAATGCATCAGATCGTTTCACATCTCATCTGATGGTTGCAGTAACGTTCTTCATTATTTAACATGCTCGAAGGTGCAATGCTGCCACCCCCTGATTGTGTATTCCTTCATTCACAACATTGTAAATGAAATAAAATACTGAACGAAGGAAACAATACACCCAGTGGTTTGATTACAGTAGATGTTCAATACGCCCCCCTCCTCCTTCGATGAGCAGTTACCAATTGTGTAGTAGTGAGGTTTGGACTCTGTGCAGGATGTGTGATGTGTTGCAAACGACCTGGAAAGTTGCCTGTATTTTGGTACAAGTTCATCTTCTCTTTCTGAGGGTTCACATAGCAGTGAATTTGTGCAGAACAAACTGTACACTGCCTACTGGGTCTGGGAAGCAACTATGTAAAATGTACTACAAACTAATTCATTTTGTATGGCTATTTCTACCCGAGTGCAGCCCTTGTAATGCAGACCCTCCGATGAGGGTGGGTGGCATCTGCCATGTCTAAGTAACTGCGTGTTATTGTGGTGGAGGATAGTGTTATGTGTGGTGTGTGAGTTGCAGGGATGTTGGGAACAGCACAAACACCCAGCCCCCGAGCCATTGGAATTAACCAATGAAGGTTAAAATCTAATCCCTGACCTGGTCAGGAATCAAACCCGGGACCCTCTGGACTGAAGGGCAGTGCGCTGACCATTCAGCCAACGAGTCAGACGAGAAACTTGTGCATTCGCACCAACATTACCTCTGTCTCCCACTTCTCCTCCCTTCCTTTCCTTCTGATGCACAGCAACAGGCAGCAGCTGGCTTTATTACATAGCAAATATGGCCGTCAATTTGAACTGTGCGGCCAGAGGTAACAAAGTAACATCATTTTTCGAAATGAAAAATTGTATCCGCCAATCCGATTGTACCATCATTCTTAACATAACGCGAAGAGCATCCATATTTTTTTTTTATTGGTATAGTTCTGTTACACCCTGTAAAAAATTACAAAAAGCCTTTATGAAATTTTCCAACTCCCGAAGTACAAGCATAATCAAAAGAAAGGAGCCCAATTATCATAGAGAGATTTATCCATACTTTTTGAATAAAGGGGTGCATTTCTACACTTCTAGAACAAGTTTAAATGATAACATTCACTACTAATTCACATAAATGCTACTTGTCACTTTCCTAACATAATAGAGCTAAGTAAGTTTATTGACAAATTGCATATTGGACAAATGTACATTAAGGAATAAGATTAAAAACTTATTATAATGAAAGACCGTAACACAGAATGAAGTTTGACACTGACACTTCCTTTGAGTCAGGTCTATACCATCCTCTTCTTTTTTTCTCCTTCTTCGCAATTTATTGTGGTTGGCATTTGTGTGGATTTGTCGCAGTTTTATTTCCGGATGCTCTCCCTGACGCCAATGCTATGCAGAAGAAAATTATTCACTATTGTATTTTTCTCTACTTGTTGCTAGTGTGATTTGTTGTATGTAAATGAGAAGTGTATTAAGCAGTGATTTAGGTGTGAGAAAAACATTACTGGAACTCACCTTGTTAATCTAGCAATTGCCAAATGTGAGTCAGAAACAGCGTCCTCATGTTTCATAAATGCTGTTTCATCAGCTGAACAGCCATGACTTCGCATGTGGCTATGGTTTAAATATACGCACTAAAGATGCAACACTGCTCTTGAAGGCAAGTTCGCTTGATATCTTGCAATCAAAAGCCTATTTCTCTTTTTGACATAAATCTTATTCATTGTTCTGAAAGCTCTTTAATTTTCTGCTGTTGAGGTGGAAATTGTCTGATATTCTTGATTAAAGACATCAGCTCCATTGGATTTCCCTTGGTCTCTATATAATTTCTAAATGCATTTACATATCTCCTTTTGTCTAAAAAGTGGAAAAATGACAATGGCTGCTAATACTCTCATCACCATAGTGAATATCCAAGTGGTGGTAGTGATTATTGTTTTAATAGGAAGTACAACTGGGCAACCATCCACTATTAACACTAATCAGAGTGAAAAAATTGAAGTGGTCTGATACTTCAAATAATGAAGGTATCAGCCAATGAAAGACAAGGGCCACAAAAGATTATCTAGCCCTCAGAACCTAATAGCATCAGGGTCAGAAAAGAACAAGAGTTTACCAAAGAAGGTCTGGGAGGATAGATGAAAGTGAGAAGCCAGGCACAAATAAATGGAAGCAATGCCAGGACTCAGTTAAGGGCCAACCCACGTTCCCAAGTTAAAAGCCCTTCCAAGTCACCTCTTACAACAGGCAGGGGTTATTCTACCCACAGGTATAAGAGTGAATATCCATAGTGGAAGTGGAAAGTCAATTATTTTTTTAACAGTAACTTTGAATAACTGATGATTTATGTCATTCTGTGATCTTCTGGGTGGAGCTCGTACTTAGATTGGTTGCTGTGAACATAGTTTTCACAACCATACTATTTAGACTCTTCACAAGGCTCCTGGAAAAGGCCTACTATTAGTTGCATTTACAATACACTTGTAAAAATATGGGAATAAATATTTTCCAGAATGGCATGCCAGCGCATTCTGGTAAACTAAACCACTGCTTATATGTATGTCTTTTAATTAATAATATTCTGATTGTCTTCCTAAAATATATTATACTGTTTCATTTCTAACATTTGCTCATTTCCCTTC
Source organism: Anabrus simplex (assembly GCF_040414725.1). Lineage (NCBI taxonomy): Eukaryota > Metazoa > Arthropoda > Insecta > Orthoptera > Tettigoniidae > Anabrus > Anabrus simplex. The sequence continues at coordinate 669,952,729 of NC_090265.1, forward strand.
AGATCACAACTAATTGAAAAAACATATTGTTGCTGCTTCCTGAACAATCACATGTTGTGTCTTCACAGGATTATTATTATTATTATTATTATTATTATTATTATTATTATTATTATTATTATTATTATTATTATATATAAATTAGTTCCATTAAATGTTATTCTCTTTTCTCCTTGAAAATTTCAAAGTTTTGACATGAATATGTCTTATGGCTGGGGGTCATCCGAAAATTTGTGTAACGTAACGCAACAAAATGTGTGATATTAAAGAAACTATTTAAATAGTTTATGTTGGGTCCACCTTGTCAATACACCTTTAATGATTGACAATTATTTGTTCATTCATACATGTTTCAGGAACAATATGCATTCTCTTCATCACTGAAGTAAAATCAAAGAATAAAAACATTAGTCATTACCATAGGCCTTGGTTCCCAAAGATGCTGCTGCTACAAGTTAAGTTCCTTTGATGTAATGTTGCAGTTCTTCTCCTCAACATAACATTGTGTTTCATGTACTGAAAGACATATTCATGATCATTAGCTTTACATGAAGGGAAATATTTTATTTTATTTTTTATCCACTAGGTTTTATATTTCATGTATTGGTTTGTCATTTTGTCCTAACCTTCTGAAAAGTTTTTGGAATGTTCTACTTGAAATAAATAAATAAATATTACCTGCAATAAAAGAAAATTGTTCAACTAATCCCTCTCATTTTTTCTTCTTCAACTTTCACATAACTCTCTCTTTATTGTAGTTCAGTCCTTCATCATTTAAATTTTACTTGATATATTTAAGTAATCTGTAATAAGTATATATATATATATTTATGAGGTGACTCAGAAAAATAGCAAGCTCATCATGATATTCCTCTGTTCTTTAATCAGTGGCAGTGGGTAAGTAAGGAATTTTTTCTCTCATTAAAATTACATTAAACATACTAAACCTAATATTACATATAATTACTTCGGCAGCCCTGAAGATGGTTTTCCGTGGTTTCCCATTTTCACACCAGACAAATTCATTTTTTGTCCTACATTATACTCATGACAATGCTGTTGAAAAATAGATTTTAATGATATTTTTAAGTCAGTGGACAGCTACAGTAATATATTAATAATAATTAATGCTATTTGCTTTACGTCCCACTAACTACTTTTACGGTCTTCGGAGACGCCGAGGTGCCGGAATTTGGTCCCGCAGGAGTTCTTTTACGTGCCAGTAAATCTACCGACACGGGGCTGTCGTATTTGAGCACCTTCAAATACCACCGGACTGAGCCAGGATCGAACCTGCCAAGTTGGGGTTAGAAGGCCAGCGCCTTAACCGTCTGCGCCACTCAGCCCGGCCAGTAATATATTGTTTGTTTAAGAAGTGTGTCACAGTAATAGAAATACTTGAGCTTGCATATTCTTATTAAAAATTGTGAATGAAAATGTTTAAAATATAATTAAATGATTTGAGTCAGTTTTTATTTTGCATGCCATGTAATAACTTGAACAAAATCAACTTTTATGAATGACTGATGACAAGAAAGAATCTAACAGAGAACTTCATTGTAGTTTGTATAGTAAACAACAATTGATGAAGACTGCCAAATATAGTTGATTGATATTTGATAGTATTCCAACAAGATATCACAATAAACATCGGCATTGAAGAATCAAACAGACTTATTATGAAATCAATTCAACTATTAATATTAAAAATTAAACAAATGTTCAAATCCATGTACAGAAATAAGTCTTTAAAGAGTAAGGTGACCATTCATCCTCGATTTGCAGGGACAGTTCCTGAAACCAGACAACTGTCCTGTACTAGATTTGTCCCTGATTTCAATAATAAATTAATACTCGCTGACCGGGCTAGTTGGCCGTGCGCGTAGAGGCGCGCGACTGTGAGCTTGCATCCGGGAGATCGTGGGTTCGAGCCCCACGATCGGCAGCCCTGAAGATGGTTTTCCGTGGTTTCCCGTTTTCACACCAGACAAATGCTGGGGCTGTACCTTAATTAAGGCCACGGCCGCTTCCTTCCAACTCCTAGGCCTTTCCTGTCCCATTGTCGTCATAAGACCTATCTGTGTCGGTGTGACGTAAAGCAACTAGCAAAAAAAAAAATAATAATAATACTCGCTGAAATGTAGTCAAAATTAAAATTAAATCATTCTTATATGAAGATCAATTGTTAGAACATTGCTGCTTTAAATCTCCGAAACGTGCAATGAACGCTAAGCGAGGTAGAAGTAGTAAGCAGTTCCCTCGTGGAGCTGGTCGTCAACAATCAACAACAATCATTGGAGGCTGTGTCTGTAAGATTACTAACTTTGAATTTGAGAGTGGAAGGTGGAAGTGGGAAGAAAGAAAACATTGTTATTTCAGTGACTCATTGAAAACGGAATTTCAGCAACCATTAACATTGATTTGACAAAATTGAGACCTAGAATGTAGCTGGTTGTGACCCCAGTGAAATATAATTTGTTTTGTACTTTATTTAAGACATTACTTATGGAAAAATATACGATACTTATTACACCAACACCATTTTTTATAAAACAGTTGTCCCTAAAATGCCATGAAAAATAGAGTCTGCTTATAAAAGAGGCCAGTAAAACAATATTTAAGATGTGACAAGTCATCATTTTCACTTCCCCTTGCCCAGCTCCTTCAGGTCAGAATATTTGATCCAAAAGGGTTGAATATGAATTTACTTTAAATAATGTAAAGTACACAAGCAGATGTAGTGTTAGTCTACAAAACTCAAACTAATATGACTTCCTCTCATGTTACAGATGTTTCCTTTGGAAGTTGGAATATTGTAATGGAGGAATTTGAACCTGTAGCTGTTGGAAATCTTCAGGGTTATGTAAGAAAAAGACAGGAGGAAGTATTTGGATGTCCTCAGTGTGGAAGGCAGTATACATACAAGCAGAACCTCTTGAGACACATAAGGCTTGAGTGTGGCAAGGAACCTTCTTTCTTCTGTCCTCTTTGCCCTTATAAAACTAAACACAAGCTTGATTTGAAACGGCATATGACAAAGAGATATCACTATTCTGACGGGAAAGGAGATCGTGTTAATACAACTATCTGATACATGTGTGGGGGTGTAGAAAACTTTCCATCCTTATTTACAACTGTATTTATGTATATTCTGTGATAGTCCAATTCTGTAAAGAATGCTGGTGGTGGGAATAGGGAATAACTGACCTACCGCTGTTTTCTGAATTTCGAATTCTGTTTCATTCTCTTTTTTGTTGTTGTTGTTTGCAAGATAAAAATTAATTCTGTCATTCTTTGTAAGAAATATTTTTTCTGTTTTATTGTGTTAATAATATCAATAAAATGACTTATTACAAAACAAATTTTGTAAACAAAGGAAAAATATCCTTACACTTTACCATTTGAAATTCCTTTCTCCTGGGAAAGCTCAAAATAAATACAATAATATACATTTCCTAATTGTCACAATGGTAGGACAAGAACAAAAAAGTTTTTTACAAATTATTGTAATTGTTGTGTTTCAACCAAGAAACCACATGATATTTACCTGATGGATGTATCTGGAATTAGGTAATTGTACCCAGTGAAATATTAATAAATGCAGCCAGTTGGTGACAGTTATTTTGTCCAGTTAAAAGTTTTTTACTAATCTGGAGGAAAAATTTGATATATATATCACTAGAAGGGCATCCAGCTGTAAAAAAAGTGACTGATTGTATTGTAATTCTCTGTTAAAACATTTTCTATTATTTTTTAGAACTTTTAAATATATTGGTTGGTTTGCTGGCAAATTTATGGAATTTAACTCATTGTGATGTCTAATGAAGGAAATTAGAAATTAAATACCAATTTTGGACCAAAAAAATTAATAAATTTGGTAATATATGTTGTTGATATATTTCTTGTATTTGTTATCAGGACAATTAGGTGACTGAGCAAACAGCAAATTCATTTTTATGAGGAAAAACTAGAATATAAATTCTGTTCAGTCTAACTTGGATTATATCAAAAACTGATGTACCAATTTTCTTGAATGCTGGTAGTCAATTCATGCTTTCCACAGACTTAATATCGACTTAAATTGATACTCTTGCTACATGTCAATATCACATAAAAGTATCATATGCTGTGGGAAATTCTTAAACAAAATATTGATCATATGTTGGTCAAAAAGTACAAAATTTTTCTAACATTTTTGAATCATTATGGAAACCTAAACAGGTAAAGGATACTCTGCCGGGATGAAGAACTCAGGTTGTAGAGCACTGGCCTTCTGAGCCCAACTTGGCAGGTTCGATCCTGGCTCAGTCCGGGGGTATTTGAAGGTGTTCAACTATGTCAGCTTCATGTTGATAGATTTACTAGCATGTAAAAGAACTCCTGCGGGAAATAATTTTGGCCCCTCTGCGTCTCTGAAAACCGTAAAAGTAGTTAGTGGGCCATAAAAACCAATTACATTATTATTATTATTATTATTATTATTATTATTATTATTATTATTATTAATATTATTATTATTATTATTATTATTATCATTTTATAATTCATTGTTAGATCATTTGTAGATTTTGTCTAATGATAAGTATGTTAAAGATGTAATCATTATACTCTGATCATTTGAGGTACTATCCATTTTCTATTTAACTGTCATTTCATGAGCACAGCACATCAAAGATGGGTGTAAGTTGGTAACTGCCCATCTAAAACTTAATACTACCGGGCGAGTTGGCCGTGCGCGTAGAGGCGCGCGGCCGTGAGCTTGCATCCGGGAGATAGTAGGTTCGAATCCCACTATCGGCAGCCCTGAAAATGGTTTTCCATGGTTTCCCATTTTCACACCAGGCAAATGCTGGGGCTGTACCGTAATTAAGGCCATGGCCGCTTCCTTCCAACTCCTAAGTCTTTCCTATCCCATCGTCGCCATAAGACCTATCTGTGTCGGTGCGACGTAAAGCCCCTAGCAAAAAAAAAACTTAATACTACCGAGCTCGATAGCTGCAGTCGCTTAAGTGCGGCCAATATCCAGTAATTGGGAGATAGTGGGTTCAAACCCCATTGTTGGCAGCCCTGAAGATGGTTTTCCGTAGTTTCCCATTTTCACACCAGGCAAATGCTGGGGCTGTACCTTAATTAAGGCCACGGCCGCTTCCTTCCCATTCCTAGGCCCTTCCGATCCCATCGTCGCCAAAAGACCTATCTGTGTCGGTGCGATGTAAAGCAAATAGCAAAAAAAAACTTAATACTGTTCCTTACATTTATAAATACATAAAATTCTTACTTGCATTCTGCATGTTGTTACCACAATCCTTATTGTGTGATTGTCATCTTCCATTGATGATGATGATGATGATGATGATGATGATCATAATACCTCATCTACCATATACAAGCATTTTAATTTGATGCCATCTGGCTGCTTGCTCGTCAATTTCAACATTCTGCTTTGCTCTTGGCCTACTTGATGGCAGAATAAACCAAATATCTCTTGGGCATCTAAGGCTGAGTTTTAAGATTTTGACGGGTGAACACCAAATGTGTTACCAGAGATCGTACGACATGGAGTGTCGAATGGACTATTTTCCGTTCTTCAAAAATCCGACTACCTCTGCCAGGTTTGAACCCCTATCTTGGGATCCAAAGGCCTTCACTCTACCACTGATTCACAGAGGGAACTCATTGATCATTACAATATTGTGGTAAACTGTCGAATACTGGACTCAAGACTCCTGAAATGCAAGCAGGAAATTGACGTGTGAGAATTGCATGGAAGTGGCAGTCTGAACATACATGCAAGGTTCCATCAGTGTAATTTCTTCTCTAATTTCACAACCAAATTTTCATTGTTTATCTGCAGATTACTGGAGGGCATTTACAGCACTTGTAATAGTTTAATATCTTTTTTTCTATTTGTTTAAAGCATCTGCAATAGATTTTTTATTTGGTCCAAGCACATGCACATGCTGAGTGGGTGGGTGTGCAGGAAGGATGAGTGGAGATGTCCTGTCAGTTCCACCATTTGAAAATAAACATTCCTGCTTACTTGAAATTTTGTTATATATGAAGTGTTATGTTTTTTTAGTTTTGAATAAACATCAATATTTTTTAACATTGTTATTTCTCCTGCAGAACTGTGTAGGGGTAGCATGCCTGCCTCCTACTGGGAGCCACCTCAAGAATTTTAATTCCAAACCGAGAGCTTGAACAAGATTCATTCAGCCTTGTGAGAGCAATTGAGGGCTGTCTGATATGATATGCAGTGGATCTGGTCACAAAAGCCAAGTATATGTGGACCACGTAGCTCCTAATGGGCTGTATGTGCCACAGATTTTCTTTTTCTTTTACTTTTTTTTTTTCCTTTCTTTACGTTGCACCGACACAGATGGGTTAGGAAGGGTCTAGGAGTGGGAAGGAAGCGGCCGTGGTGTGAAAATGGGAAACCACGGAAAACCATTTTCAGGGCTGCCGACAGTGGGGTTCGAACCCACTGTCTCCCGGATGCAAGCTCACAGCTGCGCGCCCCTAACCGCATGGCCAACTCGCCCAGTTTTATTTTACTACTAGCTGATGTACTCGTGCTTCGCTACGGAATTCTACAATGTATACAGAATTGCAAGTTAGATAGAGTACACTTTGTGAGCAAGACTGTATTAAGTTGCATAGCTCTTAACATTACCCTAGAAACGCGACAGGGAAATCACCAAACGTCTTTTCTCATATGAAGACTGCGTTGCCTACCATCATTCAAAATCAGGTTGGGGAATTACATTATAATGGCAGACACTCACTCTCCACTTGCCTTTTTACATCCTCAGAAAGACTGTCTTAGTGGTTTTCCTAGCTGAAATGAATATAGGTGAAAAACCACAGATTTTCTCACTTTTAACGAACAGAATTACGCTGCCGATCGAACAGTCCAAATTTCCAGAGCTGGAATGACCAGGCCGCAGACAGCCATGATCCGTGGACACTTTTAGTCTTTTTTGGGGGGGTGGGTAGAATAGTGGAGAATCCCAGGGCAAAAACTATGCTCTTTTACTAATCTGTTTCCTAGGAGTAGCCGATGAGTCGGAAAATCTCAATTCACTACACTGGCGGCGGAAAAATCTATCTGACATGGAGACGATTCCTTCTTCCAAGCCAGAGGAGAAACCCACTCTTCACTGCTAATTTTTAATAAAATGAATGTATAATTTAATAAAAGTGAAGAGGAAGAAGCTCTTTTTAAGAAACGGCTTTTTTCAGGGTTGAATTTTGAGTTATTTAGTGAATTGTGGTGCTATAATTTGGAATATGCCTAAATTGTAATTCTAGACCAGGTCATACTACTACTACTACTACTACTACTACTACTACTACTACTACTACTACTAAGTGAGTCTCTGCCTTAAGAGTGCACACTGCTCATTCAAAACAGCGCGTCAGAGTAAGGGTCAAGTAGCTGGAAAACTATGATGAACCAGTGAGTTACGTACCAGCAGTACGGTATCAGAAAATATATGAACCACAGGAATGACATGCTAAAGAAGAAAGTTCTCTAACTCCCAGCTGTTTCCTGCCAATATTCAGTCAGGCTGTTATACTCGGTACGCATCAGTAGTCGTATCTATTGGAGTTGAGCGGCAGCATGAGAGACAAAGAACACCACCACAAACAATGGTCAATGTAATGTTATTGTTGATCAATGTTATGCACTTTCAGTATTGTAGGCCTTCACATTTAGTTTTCTTTCGACTCTGAAATACCACTCTTATCATAGTCGGTACGGTAAAATTGAAAAAACACAAATGGTCGGAAATTGTATTCTCTATAACTTTTGTTATGTAGTACTTTTCGGTAGGTCTTTAAAAATTAAATTTTAGGTGCCTTCCCCTAAACTACAATTCCATACAGGGTGAATAAAATTGTTTATAACTTAGACTGTAGCTTCTTATTCCCCGACTCTACATACCGACTTTCATTAAATTCTGTTAACCCATTTTCTCGTGGCTCGGCGTTGATATGGACTTGGCAACAAAAATACAAATTCATGAATATCTGTGTTATCAAATCCGGTATGGTAACAATGTATGACATACGTGATCGGAAATTTAATTCTATATAACTTCAGTTATGTAGTATTTATCGATAGGACCACTAATAATATAAATATTCGAGAATTAAATTTTAGGCCTTCCCCTAAACTACCATTTCACTCAGCGTGAGTAAAATTATTTATAGCCTAGGTTGTAGTGGCTCATCCCCTGACTTCACATACCGGTTTTCATTAAATTCTCTTCAGCCGTTTTCTCGTGATGTGTGTACATACATACAGATAGACAGACAGAAATTACGGAAAAGAAAAAAGTGCGTTTCCTTATTACCATGGACATGACCGATACAGAAAATACCATTCTTTTCAAATTCGAAGTAATGTACAGACAAAACTCTTATTTTATATATATAGGTTAATATTTAAGTACGATTCTCCCTCCAAGATGAAATGAATTCATGCTTTACATTGGTATACTTTGTCATATTGGAAGCCATTTTCAGTTTCGACTCGGACGATTTAGGTTCTTCAGTCTGTCAAAGCTTATTTATGAATAAAAATAAAATTTAGAAATCTGCCTCTGTGATGCAGTGGTTACAGTAATTAGCTGTCATCCCCCAGAGGCCCGGGTCCACTCAGCTTCATGAGGTCACCTGAGTAGAGGGGGGTTCGATTCCCACCTCAGCCATCCTCAAAGTGGTTTTCTACGGTTTCTCACTTCTCCTCCAGGTAAATGCCGGGATGGTACCTAACTTAAGGCTACGGCCACTTCCTTCTGTCTTCCTTGTCTGTCCCTTCCGATCTTCCCATCCTCCCACAAGCCCCCTGTTCAGCATAGCAGATGAGGCTGCCTGGGCAAGGTACCGGTCCTCTTCCCCAGTTTTATCCCTGACCCAAAGTCTCACGCTCCAGGACACTGCCCTTGGGGCGGTAGAGGTGGGATCCCTTGTTGAGTACAGGGGTAAACCAACCTGGAAGTTAAATGGATGATGAAATTAAATTAAAATTTAGAGACTACTTGAAAAATAGGTCTGTTTTTAATTTTGTTTCTTTTCTTAAGTATAATTCTGTTATATGTTTTTTTTTTTCCCCAGGTAGTTTCTAAATTTTATTTATGAATAAACTATTGACAGACTGAAGAACCTTCCAGTTATACATTGGTATATTTGGCAAGCTTTAGGTATCCATCATAATACTCTGAATTTTCAACACTTCCATGAGACCGCTGAAAGTTCACTCTACCAGACGAATGATCTGTCCACCCACTACCTAACTTCTTGGCAGTAAAATTTAGGAAGTTGCACACATAGAAGGCTCACAGAATGTAGCAGTTTGGTGAAACAATATGATATAAACATGTAATGATGATGAAGAAGAGGTGGTGGTAGTGGTGGTGGAATTTTTTTCCCCAGTTAAGTACTACAACTACTAAATCTGAATATTCCAGAAAGTTGTTACAACTCAAAATATCCAAACTTTTATGCATAACGGTCATCATTGACTGATACTCATAACTGAGTATTCATATTTCTCCTGCAATTCTTACAGTCCTTGAATTCAGGGATGCAGATGGCTAAGGAGACCAATCCTGGCATGAAATATACTACCACATTGGTTGCACCTTATAGAAGGCGGAGGTCATGATTGAGCCTGGCATTGTTTGTGCCTTTTATGCCTCTGACATTTTTCTGCTTCCTGTCTATGATGATCACGTGCTCAAATGGTGCAACAGCAGCTGCAATAGCTGTGTGCCAGTGAGTGCAGTCTTCTGCAATGAAATACAAGTGCTTGGATCAGTGTCAGTGCTCCTGAAGGTCTTCTTAAACTGATCTTTATAGCGCTGATCATCACTTCTGTGTTCAGCTCCATGGCTAAATGATTAACATCCTGGTCTTCGATCTAAGGGGTCCCAGGTTGGGGATTTCACATATCATTAGTTAATTCCTTTGACTCGGGGGTTGGGTGTTTGTGCAGTCTTCAGCATTAGAATTCTTCATAGGTAGGGCCCCATCATCACAAACACGCAGGTCGCCTGTTCAGCGTCAGTTTGAAGGACGTGCACCAGGCCACTCCGGAGGTCACATGCTGTTTCTATCACTTACGTAAGACTGGGCATGGAGTACTGCTTCATTGGACATACTTGGTTGTTGTAACCACAAAGATGCACACAAGAGATCCTGTCAATTGTATAGACTGTTTTATTTACAAATTATATACACACGCATCATAAACTGCCATCTTGGACAAAACACTGCGAAGAATAAGAATAAGAAGAAGAAGACTGCTCAATTAGCATGTCAACTGATTACCAACACAACAGAATCACAACATGGGTTCACACACTCGGCTAACGACTTCCACTACAAGTCTTGCTAAACAACTCAACTCCCACTCCCAAGACTGGCTTTAAAAAAAAAAATGTAAACATAGTTTACGCACTTGATTGGAGCACTTTAATCAGTCATATACATTAAAGTCTAATAGTATTAAATAGTCAGCTTTTTTGTCTTCTTCTTCTTCTTCTTCCACTCCCGAAACTCCTTCATCCTGTCGGACCTGGCCGCCCTTTGGTTGTCAGTAATGGTGTACTTCCTTCGTTCAATTGTTATAAGTTTGAATCGTGGGTGTTTATTCCTTAGAATCTCTTCTCTTCTCTGCCTTCAGTTTGGAGCATTGAGAAATTTAATTCTTCTAAATCATTCATGATCTCTGTGAACCAAGTGTTCTTTGTTTTATTTTTCCAGAAGTAACTAAATAATTGCTTCACTAGTCAGGTTTCTGGCAGTCTGAATATATGACAAAAAAAGGCAGTTCTCATTTTCTGCATTGCATCTATTATTGATTCGCTTTCATGATATACCACTTCATTAGGTAATAATCTCCATTGGTCATCAACTTGGTGTTTCTTATTGATGATTGTCCTGATGATTCTTCTGTCTACTTCCTGCAATTTATTGGTTGTTGATTTAGTGTTCTACTTGAAGAGTGTTTTACTAGCATAAGTTGCTTCGGGTTTTACAACTGTATTGTAATGTCAAAATTTAGCATTCATGGAGAGAGATTTTTTTCATAAGTTGGCCAGGTATTCGCTGTGCTGTTTTCAGTTTAGATGTTCTGCTGTCGATCAATGTTTTCTCTTTTGTGTTCCAGGTTATAATTTCCTCAAGATATTTGAACTTATTCACAATCTTAATTTGTTTGCCATTGTCGAGGCGAATGGCTGGTGTTTCAATTCTGAAGGTAGGCATCATTTCAGTCTTTTCAAACGAGATTTGCAGTCCGATTCTTGCAGCAATTTTCTCGAGTTCTTCAATTTGTAATTTAGCTTCTTCCATACTACTTACTAATAATGCAAGATCATCTGCGAATGCTGGCAATTAAGTTTAATATTTCTGCCTATCTTGATGTTTGAATGACATTTCTTTACCTATTCTCGCATTACTTTCTCCAGGGCACAGTTGAACAATAATGATGAGAGTCCATCTCCCTGTCAAGTCCAGTGTGGATTTCAAATGGCTCAGACAATTCACCTCTAAAGTTGACTTTTGACTTAGTATTCTTAAGAGTAATTCCAATAAGATTGATGAGTTTGTGGTGTAAACCAAATTATTTAAGGACTTTTAGTAGTGACTCACAATGAATACTGTCATAAGCTTTTTTGAAGTCAACAAAAATGATCTCTTGTTCCGAACTCTATGGTGTATCATGATCCACTTAGAATGATGATTTGATCGGGACAGCTTCGCCCTGGTCGAAATCCTCCCTGATATTCTCCCAGTTCCTGGTCAAGTTGTTCCTGAAATCTTGTATATATAATTTTAGATAAAATCTTATAAGTAACATCAAGCAGAGATATACCCCGATAATTACTGGGATCCGATCTATCACCTTTTTTGTGGAGTAGCTGGATTATTGCTGTAGTCCATTCCTGAGGCATTTCTTCAGTATTCCAGATGTCTATGATATGTTTATGTAAATTTTGAAGGGTTGTTTATTTGCATTCTTCTATAGTTCTGCTGCAAGTTGATTCTCTCCTGCTTCTTTGTAGTTCTTGAGGGAATTTATTGCTTTGATCACTTCATCATAAGTTGGCAGTATTACTTTTTCCAGTGGAGTTTTATTTTTTGGGGAAGGATCAAAATCGAATTGTTCTTTTGGATCTTCACAGTTAAGTAATTCTTTAAAATAGTCAGCCATAATTTTAGCATTATCCCTATTATTGTGTGCCATTTCCCCATTCTTATTTTTCATCATAAATGTGGGTGTAGTGTACTTTGATTGATATTGTTGGAATGTTTTGTAATAATCTCTTGTTTTATGTTGACTAAATGCTTTTTCCATGGTATTCAGTGTTTCTTTTTGATAATTTATTTTAATCCTTCTTAATTTCTTTGGCTGTTTGTCTTCTGGCATACATGAGTTCTTTGCAGGATTTTTCTGTTTACCGTTCTTGGTCAGATAACCATGCTTTATGCCTTTCTTGAATTGTACTGTCACATTCCTCATTCCGAACCACACCTGGGCGACTGGGGTGGGACATTGATGATGATGATTCCTCATTCCACCAGGCATGTTTCTTTCTCCGTTTAATGGGAGCAATTTCCTCAGCTACAGTTTTCAGTTTGTTAATTATCATCCCCAATTTGTCATTGAGGGGTGTTTTCGATCTCTCCATGTATATTTTATTATTTATTAAATAACTGGGATCATAATTTCTTCGCCAAGTGGATTGAGGTTTTTTTTTTTTGTCTCCATTTAGGTGTTCACTTTATTTTTTATATATAATGATCTGAATCAATGTCAACTCCCCAGAGGACTTTCACATTATAAATTTCTTTGTAGTGATCTCTGTCCATGGCTACATCATCAATTTGAAACTCCACCCCCCCCCCCCCACACAAATTTTACATTAGGACATTTCCAAATCATTAATTTGTGTGTTTGTCTCTTAAATACCCCCTGCGGGTGGGGGACGCAGATGTAGAATACACCCGCGGTATCCCCTGCCTGTCGTAAGAGGCGACTAAAAGGGACGACCTCAGCGCGGACATGGATTGCGGTTGGAAATCATATGTTGGACCTCCGTGGATGGGAAGGGTTGAATACACTCACAGGTAATCCCTGCCTGTCGTAGAAGGTGACTAAAAGTGTCATGTGGCCATGGTACCCTCATTATTTTTTATTGTTTTTTGAGGGTTCGTTGTAGACCGATTCCAAATTTTTGATGTGCGTCCTGCTCAGAGATGAGCCTCTTACGTGTGTGATTATGCCCAAAAGCCCGCTTATGAACACCCAGCGATCTTGCTGGTGGGATCGCCATGTACCCTTGCAATATTATCCGCCTGACAACACAGGTCCCCGCACAGCTGAATGCCAGAAGGTCATATTATTATTATTATTTGTTTTTTTATTTTTTCGCTATACTTAGTGCTCTGTATACGCTACGGGGTACGTGCTATTGCAGGTGACTGGAGGAAGGGAGTCCTCGTGCTCATTGCCCCAGTCATCCTGTATTAGGCATCATCCAACATCGGACCCTGGGCAGTACCTGCTATGACAGGTGGGTATTGTCTTGGCAGCTTGGTTTGGCTACAGAGACCCCTGATCGGAGTGGGTGGCATTCGGGGAGGATGCTTTTGGGCATGGCTTTGAAACAAAGTCGCCCATCCCAAGGTGGTACCCCACCGAAGGATTTAAATTTTGCTTCACCGAGAGGTTCAACTCCCTGGGAACATGCACAGCGTGAAGGAATGGGATCCAGCTTCCCTAGGTTTCTGGTTGCTACCAGAACCGATGGGCATGATTTTAAGCTGGTGAAATTGATCCTTTTTAGTAGACACATTGAAGGCATCTACGGCGAACTTGAGGATCTCAAGAAAATGTGCAACGGTAGTTTGCTTTTGAAGACTTGTACAGCACTGCAACTGATAAGTGCGACCACTTTGGCAAAATCCCCATCAAAGTAGAGGAGCACAAATCCTTGAATCTGGTTCGTGGAGTCATCTTTCACCACGACCTTATTTTGAACACTGACAAAGAGTTGATGGAAGACATGAAGAACCGTGGCGTGACACATGTCTGGCGCATTACACGCAAGGTCAACGGTGAAGACGTTGCCTCTCATGCCTTCATTGTCTCTTTCAAGTTGTCAGTGTTACCAGAGAAAATCAAGGTAATAACTTATCATTGCGATGTGAGGCCGTACATCCCACCTCGTATGCGATGCTATCAATACCAGCGATTCGGACATATGGTATCTCGTTGTTCAAATCAATCTGTGTGTGGTACATGTGGAAGAGTAGCTCACAGCGCAGAGGAGTGCATAACTCTGTACAAGTGCACTAACTGCTCTGGTCTTCATTCTCCTCGGGATCGAAGTGAGAAGAAGATCCAGGAGATCAAGACCCTGGATGGTCTTTCCTACCAGGAAGCGTGCCGTAAGTTTAATTCCACGAATACACCTGCCCGTACAATTGACTACAGTATGATAGCTCAGAGTCTCCCGTGTCCATCTTTCATGACATCGTTACCTGTGATGATCGCAGTGCCCAAGGCGACTGTTCCTCCTCAGAGCAACATCGCAAAGAGTAAAAGCTCGAAGGGGAGGACCACCCTACCTTCGACCAACCAGAAATCTGTGCCGGCTTGCAGTTCTAAGCCGGCACAGCGAGGGGGGAAGGCATAGTCCCCCCCCACCATAAGAGATCGGCGAAAGCCGTGCCCCAGCCGGTGGAGGCGGCATCATCGACCAGGGCTAGGAAATCATCTCCCAGCCCGTCTAAACTCAAAGAAATGGCAAAGAAGAACGCCCCTACCGGGCGCTGCCGCACCTCCGCTGCGATAGGAAAATCATGCCCTCCATCTGGAAAGCGCCAAAGTTCTGGGCATCAACCCTGCCGTCTGTCGATGGGATGGACGTCAAGCTGTCATCTACATCTACGGATGTAGATGTTGATAGTGTTTAGGTTCACGAGCATCTTGTTGCTCATAACCTATATAGTCCACACTATGGCACTGTTACACTGGAATTGTAACAGTTATGACAGGCATCTTGCTGACCTGCATCAGCACGTTAGTGAGTATGCAGCTAGTATAGTCTGTATTCAGGAGACAAAATTCATACCAGGTCATCATATGGTCTTGAGAAATTTCAGACTATATTCGACACAACGATATTATGCTCACCGGGCGTCTGGTGGTGTGGGTATTTTTGTTCGTTCTGATACCTATAGCAAAGAGGTTCCTCTTAGGGCCCCACTCGAAGCCATTGCGGTGCGGGTACCGCTGCCTGTCATAGCAACAGTGTGTAACATTTATTTTCCACCAGGCCAGCCTCTTAACATAAATGATGTCACTGATCTTATAGACCAGCTTCCACCTCCCTTCCTCTTGTGGGGAAATTTTATTGCCCATCACCCCGTATGGGGCTCTGAGACACCTTGCTCCCGGGGAAGAAAGCTGGAAACATTAGTTACAGAGCTGGATTTATGTGTTTTGAACACAGGGGAACCAACTCACTTTAGTGAACGTTACGGCACATATTCTTGCAAAGACGTAAGTCTATGCAGCCGAACGTTGGTTCCGTTGTTTTGGTGGAAGACACACAATGATCTCTGTGACAGTGACCATTTTCCTATCATCCTTACTTTGTTGAAACAAAAATCCATCAAGGCTCCTCCTCGATGGATTCTTAAACATGCTGATTGGCCAAAGTACACATCACTAGCTGTCTTTAACGACGATACCAGACGGACCGTCGGCGATGAAATAACTTACATCACCCAAGTTATTCTTGCTGCTGCTGAGAAGTCCATTCTCTCCTTCTCAGGGACTCCTCGCTGAAAACTCATTTCTTGGTGGAACGGCGAAATTGCAGCAGCTATCAAAGAACGCCGTCACGCTCATAAACATTATCGTAGGCAGCCTGCTGTGGTCAATTTGGTAACATTTAAAAAACTCACGCTAAGGCGCGAGTTCTTATTTGCCAAAGTAAGAAAGCTTCGTGGGAGAGATATGTGTCATCTTTGACGTCACATACTCCATCATCTCAAGTGTGGACTAAACTTCGACGTATTTCGGGTATGTAAAAAGTTGCAAACAAAGTTTCATAACATGTAGTATTTCAGGTATCCAAGGATCATCTTCTGTACTGGGAATTTCTATTGCAAGCAGTGCCATCACTGAACCACTCTCAATTGCTAACCATCTAGCTAGTCATTTCGCGGATGTATCTGGCTCCAAGAATTACCATCGTGATTTCCTCACTCTGAAGCAGGAGGCAGAATGTCATCACCTTAGTTTTGCCACTCAAGCTCCAGAGGACTACAACGCGCCCTTTACGGAGTGGGAACTACGCAGCGCCTTAGCACTTTGCAAGGATACGTCTCCTGGACCAGACAATATCCATAACCAGATGTTGAAACACCTTAGTGACGGTAGTCTACTATATCTCCTTTGGGTGTTCAATCGAATCTGGATAGAGGGTGATTTTCCATCTCAGTGGCGAGAGGGCATAGTCATTCCTGTCCTCAAGCCTGACAAAGATCCTAAGTATCCAGGAAGTTACAGACCGATTTGTCTTACAAACTGCCTGTGTAAGCTATTTGAGAGGATGGTAAATCGCCGACTTGTGTGGTGTCTGGAGAAACATGGACTCTTGTCCGAGTACCAGTGTGGTTTTCGAGGCGCCCGCTCGACCACTGACCACCTGGTGTGCCTGGAGAGTTCTATCCAGGATGCATTTCGCTGCATACATCATTTGGTGGCTGTTTTCTTTGACTTAGAAAGGGCCTTGACACCACATTGTGATATGGTATCCTTTCAATCCTGCATCAATGGAGATTCCGAGGTCACTTGCCGGTATTTATTGTGAATTTTTTGTCCCTCCATCTATTCCGTGTCTGAGTTGGGAAGGCATATTCGCAATACCACATTCATGAAAATGGAGTCTCACAGGGATCATCCTTAGTATCACTCTGTTTGCGATTGCCATAAACGGTATTGTCACTGCTACTGGTTCAGCAGTAACACCATCGCTTTATGTGGATGATTTTGCTCTCAACTATAGCTCGTGTAATATGGCGGTCGCAGAGTGACAATTACAAATTACGAGAGTGGAACAGTGGGCCTTAGAAATGGCTTTCGATTTTCCACTGCAAAGTCCTGTGTTGTCCACTTTCGTCGGCTCCATACTCTTCACCCACAACCTGAACTTTATTTAGGAAATGTTGTTCTTCCCATTGTTGACACTTACCGATTTCTTGGGCTCCTTTACGATAGCAAATTATCATGGGAGCCACACATGCAGCATTTAAAAGTGCAATGCACTAAGAAGCTGAATATCAATAAGTTTCTTAGCAGTACTAATTGGGATGCTGACCGCACAGTACTCCTCTGATTCTATAGGGCACAAATTTTATCCCAGCTTGACTACGGCAGTGCAGCATATGGCTCAGCAAGACCAAGTGTCCTCGCAAAGCTGAACAGCATCCACCGCAGCGGGGTTAGGTTGGCGACGGGAGCTTTTTGTACCAGCCCCATTGCTAGCCTGCTCGCTGATTCTGGTATGCCGCATTTACACCTGAGGCGCCAGCAAATGCTCCTATCGTATGCTGCAAATTTGTGACAGTTGCCACTTCTTCCAAGCTATCCTTGTATATTCAACAATGTAAACCGTTGGCTGTACGCTGCTTGTCCTCGAGCAATGCGGATGGTTGGAATATGCTTGGATAGCAGTCACAGATTGTTTCACGTACCTTCGGTTCCTTGCCTTGTCAGACAACCAAGTGGGGTACCTCCGTGGGTAGTACGACAACCTGAAATAATCCTGATCTGCACACTGGCCCGAAGGAAAACACGGACCCTTTGATTTATCGGTGGCTCTTCCTGTCCGTTATTGGCCGATATCCAGGTTCAGTCATCGTTTACACAGATGGCTCGAGAACAGACATGAAAGTGGACTGTGCGTTCGTTGTTGACAGTAATAGGTTTCTTTTTGCTCTCCCGGAAACTTGTAGTGTGTACACCACGGAGCTCAATGCCATCTGTGAAGCTCTGTGGTTCGCACTGTCCGATGAGCGCTGACACTTTCTTCTGTGTACTGACTCCTTGAGCTCGCTACAGTCTGTTGATACCTGTTTCCCTCAGTACCCTCTGGTGCAGCAGATGCAGGACCTGCTGGCCGGGTGTTCGGATGCCGGCACCAAAATCACGTTTCTGTGGCTCCCAAGTCATATGGGTGTAGAGGGAAACGAGTTAGCAGATAAGGCTGGCTGCCCCCGTTGCCTTACAAGGTTCCAGCAAGTGATATTCGCTCTCAGCTGAGACATCTGCTTATGTCCGATTGGGAGATGGAGTGGCAGGCCACTCCTCTTCCAAAGAAGCTGAGAGCGATAAAAGGTACAATGAAGGTATGGAGAACTTCCCTTTGGGCTTCTCGGAGGGAAGCAGTGGTATTATGCCATCTTCGGATCAGCCACGGTATCCTGATGCACTCCCATTTATTGTCTATTGAAAGGAAAGCCCCCTCCGGTGTGTACTTGTGGCGATCATCTTACCGTGGTACACATCCTTACGGAATGCGTGGACCTGGTCGGTCTGCGCCGTGGCCTAAAACTCCCGAGAACCATCTCCCTCATCCTGCGCAATGATGATCAGTCAGCATACCTCGTCATCCGTTTTATGAGGGATAGTGGTATTTTTTATGGCATTTAATAATGTATTTTGTCTTAGTGTATTTGTGTTAACTGCGCTTTTATCCCTTTGACTCTATTTTAGTTCATGTTTGCATATTTTAATGTGTTCTTTTAATTTCTGACATGAATTATATATATATATATCTTTATTTCCAGGCAATGGTTTATTCCATTATCACCTCTGTCTATTATACTTTTATTAGAACATAAGGCATTGCAAATTAGATCCACTGATTGTTTTAATCTCATAATCATTTTTCATCACCATTTATTTTAAACTCTAGTCATTGGATACATTTTAATATTTTAATTATCATCACCTGTCGTCCATTAGGGCCAATGACCTTAGATGTTAGATCCCTTTAAACAAAAAGCATCATCATGTCTCTTAAATCTTGTGGTTTCCAGAATAAGTCCATGGTTCTCACAAAGTTCAATTAATCTTTGCCCTTTTTTGTTTGTGAATTTATAAGCTGGCCATCTTCCCACTACTGTATGATATTTCCTTTCTTGCCCAGTTTTGCATTGAAATCTCCAAGTAAGAGTTTAATGTTTACGTCAGGGATGTTTAAGAGTAGATGGTCAAGTTCATCCCAAAATTTGTCTGCTTCTTCTTTTTCCTTAGCATTTTTGTCATTTGTTGGGGCATGGACATTTATCAGAGTATAAGTTTTATTCCCCACTTTAATTGTCAATGTTGCTATTCTTGGAGAGGTTGATGAGAAGTCCTTGATCGATTCTATTATACTGTTATGGACTAGGAATCCCATACCAAATTGAGGAACATTCTTCAGTACTCTTTTTCTGGGGGGCCTTTGCAAAGGCAATATCCACCAGATTCTATTGGATCTTGATCCGTATTCCTAAGTTCATGAAGTGCTGTTATTAAAATTGTATGTTGATCCATTATATCTGTTAAATGTTTCAGTTTGCCGGGTTTCATTAGTGAGTTTATGTTGAGTGTGGCAAAATATGAAAATTTCCCTGGCTTGTTGAATTTAAGTGTTCTCTTAGTTTGCTGTGACTGTATGCTCCTTTGGGCTTCCAGGCGCTCTGACTCGCCTTGATCTTCTACGTGACTTCCCACCGTATCCGAATGTGCCTTTGCTTGGATCTGTGATGTATGTCCAAGCCGGTGGATTCATTCGTTAAGAAGATTCTTCATGATTGGATGATTGTCTGATCATTAAGATTGAAACATTTCTGACCGCGGTCAGGGTTTACAATTCCAGATGTGATCTGGAAAGGCAATTGGTGAGGTATGAACTGGTGATTAATGAGGTTATCGCAGAAGGAGATGTGTGGTGAAGGTGAGAGGGTTGGGGGCTGTGGCCTGTACTAGAAACTGTCCCAGCATTTGCCTTAGTGCAAGAGAATGGAAAACGACAGAAAACCATTCTCAGGACAGCCGACATTGGGGACTATCTCCTCTCCATCTCCTCTGCTCGATTGGTCAGTCAGAGTGCAGAGCTGTCGGACTATGACCAGCCGTAGGCACTTGTACGCTGAAGCCTACTCTACAACTTCCAATCTTGATTCCAAGAATGCTAGTACGGTATATTAAATACAAGAATGGTAATGAAATGGAGGGAGTTCTAAGTTCATATTCCTTTGGTCTTTGGTCCAGGAATTTGTGCTAAATAGTCTGGCTCCTAAAATTTTTGCAGTAGATTGTACTCTTCACATGGCATATGGCAAATTGTGAAATATTTCATGCTATGATTGTTTTAATGTTATTTTCATATTACCACACATATTTCATATTTTAAAATGCTGTACCCTTATTATGATCTACCATCTTAAATAATTAATAAGCTGAAGTTGTGGGTTAGAAAAGCATCAGTATTCGTTAAGATTATCACAGAGATGCAAGATGTCCTCGGCAACTGCCTCACCATCCAAAGCTGATTCCAATCCACAGGTTCCACAGATGTAGTATAAATGCTTGGCTGTATGTCCCATTGCATGGATGTATCCACTTTCTTGCACAGCAACATTCTGCTAATTGCATCTGGGAGAAAGTAGGTTCGAATCCGACTATCGGCAGCCCTGAAGATGGTTTTCCGTGGTTTCCCATTTTCACACCTGGCAAATGCTGGGGCTGTACCTTAATTAAGGCCATGGCCGCTTCCTTCCAACTCCTAGGCCTTTCCTATCCCATCGTTGCCATAAAACATCTGTGTCGGTGCGACATAAAGCACCTAGCAAAAAAAAAAATATCCATCCTGCTTAAGACTTCTTGCATTTACTCTATTCCGCAGATTTTCCTTCATCTTCCCAAGTGTGTTTATAGTAGTTTCTGATCCATTTAGACCAAATATATTTAAACATTTTATAAATTTGGCACAATTGTCAACTTTTCAGTTTACCTGTTCGTGAAGTCACAGAAGTTATAGTAACTAATGTTAGCAAGTATTATAGATTTCTACAAGAAGACAAATGTAACGATACCACTTGCATCAATCTGACACCATGGAGTCGCAAGTTTTACATATCTTACTGTGTTGTGACAAACTCAATTTCTTCTTTGTTTTTTTTAATAACTGCATTCTATGCTAGAGTGGAGGACTTCATTAAGATGAGTTCTAGTTTTAAAGTTCCTAGGTATTTAAACAGAAATAAACATAAATGTTTATACATTTATAAATATTTAATAATTGTAATTTGATAGAATCTGATGATGTTCTCTCAAGAACGAAACATGTCATTCTATTTTAATTAAGTTGTTTCTTTTTCAAGTATAATACTGTTCCCGTATGTTTTTCTTTTTCAGGTAGTTTATAAATTTATTACTCAAAATTAGTTTAGGAAAACAACAGGAAATTACCTCCCTCTTCATTTCCCTGTTACATCTTTTCAGTGATGCTTTAATATTTCTATGATAGTGGATGGTGGAACTATTGGGAATCCAGTCAACCTTTGTACATACACATAGCATCAAAAGTTTATTTGATTCTGAGTGTTCATTCATATTCATACTGATTGCATGTGATGACAATTTTAGATAAATGGGAACTGTATCTTTTTTTAAACAAAAAAATCTCACATTGTATTATTTATAATATGATCATTTAATTTCCTTTTCCTTCTACTTATGGACTATACCTATTCATGCTAATATTTTTAGTCTGTCTGCTGTATATTTGTGATTGATATAATTTTTTCTACATTTTAGATGACTCCCTTGGATGGAAGGATATGAAGAATGGATTTGAAGTATTAGGTACTTCCCCTGACAGCTTTCCAAGCAGGTCCATTCATCTGTCTTTCCCGAGTGAACTAGATGTAACATATAGCTATGCAGGAGAAGGTCAATTGACAAGGAGAGTCAAATACCGTCCATTTAGTTGTGAGACATGCGGCAAGTCCTATTCCCTGAAGTGCAATTTGCGTAGACACGTGAGAGAGGAATGTGGTAAAGAACCAAAGTATTACTGCCCTTATTGTCCACATAGGAGTAAACGTAAAGGTGATTTACAAAAACATGTTTCTGCAAGACATTTTTCTCTCTAGAACAGCTTGTGATTAAATTATTGGATATTATTTGAGTGTCTTCAGTGATAAAAGCACTTTCAGACCAAAGAAACACATGGAACAGGATATGGGCTGGTTGCTAGCCATGGAGTTCAGCAGAATTTTCTTCTAATTAACTTTTTACAAGCACTTCACATTCAGAGATTGTTGAAATCATAAAAATCAAGTAGGAGGGTATGTCAAAAAGTAAGTTTCCCAATTCTGTTGCTCAGAAATAAAGGGATAGAGCTTGCTCCATCCTATGTTTCTGATGGTTTGAAGTTATGCCAATAGATTGTACACAGGTGCATAACCACGACTTTGCACGGCGACAGTTGCAAAGTGGCAAAGTTAATGTATTAGTTGCAGTGGGAGGAGGTCTGCATAGTGATCCATTTTGTGCAGCCAGAATCATGGAAGCTGTCAACATTTAATGGAAGAACTGTGTGTGCATGCAGGGAAAAAATTGTGTGTGTCCAACAAGTGCAGAAATGTGCTGTGAATTTACAGAGGCTCGAACAACTGCAGAAGACAATGAGCATGGTGGCTGTTACTCAACATCAGACACATTCGTTTATGCCATTGATGAAATGGTATGGAAGAATAGACTGATGTATAACTTTGAATCAGTTAGAGATGTTCAAAAACAGGATGCTCTTTCTTTCGTCAAGCAAAGGAGACACTCATTTTATGATATGACATATGCTTCAATGACTTTGGAGATTATAATAACAACACTGAAAAATCACTGATAAAGATCTATACTAATTACAATGTTGTACATGTTTCAAGAATCTCAATCTTCTTCAGAGACTAAACATTTCACCAAATAATTTGCGACTTGGTTCAAAACCTACTAATAATATACTTTAAAGCTGCCTCTGTGGATCCGTGGTAGAGTGTCGGCCTCCGGATCCCAAGATAGCGAGTTCAAACCCGGCAGAGGTAGTCGGATTTTTGAAGGGTGGACAAAAGTCCACTCGACACTCCGTGTCGTACGATGTCGGCATGTAAAAGATCTCTGGTGATACATTTGGTATTTACCCGGCAAAATTAATTAAATCTCAGCCATAGACGCCCAAGAGAGATCCGGTTTACTCCGTCTGCCATCTAGTGGACCTAGAGTAAAACGGAACGTCGAAATTGACGAGCAGACAACCTGATGGCGTCAAATCGAAATGTCTGCACACGGTAGCTGAGGCCATACAATTATTATTATTATTATTATTATTATTATTATTATTATTATTATTATTATTATTATTATTATAATACTTTAAGTAAGTTATAACGAAAATAAAAGAATTTTCTCTTAGTAAAATAGTTAAAATTACATAAAATAAGTATCTCTTCTTCTTAAAATATTCTGATAATGTCTTTGTTTGATACCTTCATCTGTTTGTCTGTTGAAAACACCTCCAAAATGGCTAACAACTTTCTAGCCGGGTGTGATTAAGATTTCTGTTATGCGATGTGGCTGCTTGTTGACATATCAAATCATAAATATGGTGTACATACAGCCAACCTTGATTTGTGAATAAATGCCTTTCTTCCAGAACATGCAAGTCAGTTTTTGTAACTTCTGTATGGCTTCTTGTAGACCAGAAAATCTATCAACAACATCTCTTATAACAGATGCTTATTTTATGTAATTTTAAATATTTCATTTGAATGGCAATTCTTGTATTTTAGTTCTAACTTATTTAGAGTATACTCTTAGTAAGTTTTGAATCAAGTCTGAAAATTATTTGGTGGCATGTTTAGTCACTGATGAAGAGAATGACTGAGATTCTTAAAACATTTACGACATTTTAATTAATATAGATTAAATATCTTTTTAGTAGTATTGACAAGGCGGACATACAGTAGAACTTCACCAGTGATTTTTCAGTGTTGTTATTAGATACAAGACAATACGGATCAAAAACAAACCATAATGGTTAAAACAGTAAATTTGGTGATTATCTAGGAATCAA
This sequence comes from Anabrus simplex, assembly GCF_040414725.1. NCBI lineage: Eukaryota > Metazoa > Arthropoda > Insecta > Orthoptera > Tettigoniidae > Anabrus > Anabrus simplex. Next base: position 669,976,941 of record NC_090265.1, read on the forward strand.
AGAATTGTTTAACCACCTAATTGATATCTTTATTTGCCTTTGGCAATTTTATAAAATCATTTGTAGTACATGTTTTGCATCAGCTACATTCACTTATGCTTAGGTACAAAGAGATGAAAGTATACACAATATATTTTTCTCATAACAGCCTTGATCTCTTTCCATGAAAAGCTTATAACTTGGTCTAAGGAGGGAAGGACGATGGTGGTGGCCCTCGCCTCCCCTCTCCCCGCCGAACCGTGCTAACAAGCAGGCTACAACACACCGCTACTATACCAGATCAAGGATGGAGTACACAGGCACAGGCTCACACCCAAGATACCAGGAAGTAAGGATGATAATTCACAGGCAGGGGTAAGTTAGGACCATCCACAATACCCTCCTTTTTTCCTAAAGATATAATTCTAAATGCCAACACTTTTGAAGAAAATGTTTTAATTCCTTCCTATTTCTCTATTGGTTGCATATTGTATTACAAACTACCCAATTGCCTAGTTCATGGACAAATGTCAAATAAACTTCAAAGCACACCCTAACATTAAGTTGCAAGAACATTTTAAATTTAACAGCAAGGAATCCATCTTAAGTAATAATATTGTAACAAGTTAACCAGTGTTTTTTCAAACACACTTTTGAGCAGAAGCACGACAGATACTTAAAAAGACTTTTTATCTTTTAAATTGGAAGCTGAATAAATGTTTTAATAGTATTTTAGTTAAGGATAAGTTTTAATTACACATTTTAAGGATTCCTGAAACCTCCGTGGCTCAGGCAGCAGCGCGTCGGCCTCTCACCGCTGGATTCCGTGGTTCAAATCCCGGTCACTCCTTGTGAGACTTGTGCTGGACAAAGTGGAGGTGGGACAGGTTTTCCTCCGGGTACTCTGGTTTCCCCTGTCATCTTTTATTCCTGCAACACTCGCCACTATAATTTCATTTCATCTGTCAGTCATTGATCATTGCCCCAGAGGAGTGCGACAGGCTTTGGCAGCCGGCACAATTCCTATCCTCGTCGCAAGATGGGGGCTTCATTCATTCCATCCCTGACCCGGTCACTGACTGGAAAACAGGTTGTAGGTTTTCATTTTTCATTTTAAGGATTTCCCCCCCCCCCCCCCCCCCCCATTACACAAAGTTATAAGCTTTTCATGAGAAGATATCAAGGCTGTTATGAGAAGAATATATTGTATATACCAGTACTTTAATCTTTTTTGTACCTGAGCAAAAGTGAATGTAGCTGATGATGTCTGAGAAATGTACTACGAATGATTTTATAGAATTACCAGAGGCAATTACAGGTTTTAATTAGGTCGTTAAACAATTCTTTGATTCTTAGATTGTCATATCAATACAGACATGAAGTGGATAATCTGTAATTTGGTGATTATGTCAAAAAATACAAAGTGATGCCGAAATAAATAAGTGTTCTTTATATTGATGTATTTTCACCTGTTCATTTAGAAAACTTTAGATAAACTTACTTCTTGAGTTATCCTTGTACACATTAATAGTAAAATTTCTCTTAATTTAGGTTACTAACCATATGTCAACAGACTACTGCAAAAGTAGAGAAAGTCATCGAACTCATTATGGAGAGATACTAACAAGAAACACAAGGAACACATAATAGGAAGAACAAAATGGCTGGTCGGTGTGGAAAGAGGGAGCAACATAAAGACAAGACTAGGACAAAAACACAAAAGGAGAAGGACAATCTCCACATCTTCATAGGCTGCTATCTTTGAATAGATAGGCTCTCTTGTCAACAATCCCTGTTCCTCTACATCCCTCTCTTTTCACCTCCTGACAAGCTTGTTTCTGCATACCAGCCTCATCAGGAGGTGGGCATCAACATCATTGACAGATCCTCAATCTTGATGGGGAAAGTGTAGGATAAGAAGAATTCCAGATAAATACAGAGAAAGGGAAGAAACATAAATACAGGTAACCTTTTACCCCATAATAAGACAAACATAAATAAAGATAAATATAGGTAATATTTCACCACCTGGATGTCGAGTGGACCTTTTCTTACCCTTCAAAAGTCTGACTACCTCTGTCGGGTTTGAACTCATGATGTTGGGATCCAGAGGCCAACACACCACCAATGACGCACTGAGGGAGCTTATATGTCAAGGCGGCCCTGCAAGAGTGTTGAAGCCCACCATCCTAATATAATAATGTCATGTGTCCTCCAGAGAGACCTGGTGCAGGTCTTGCGAGTTGATACTGTATAGGTGACCTGTGCATCTGTGAGGATGATGAATTCTAATGCTGAAGATGGTGCACACACCCAGCCTCCGAGCCATTGGAATGAACAAGTGAAGGTTAAAATCCCCGACCTAGCCACAAATTGAATCCGGAACCCTCCTGGACCAAAGGTCACCATGCTAACCATTTAACCAAGATGCCAGACACCCTCCTGATGAAGGTGGGAAGCAGAGGGCTAAGAAGAAATTGGGATTGATGAAGAGAGCCTATTTGAAGAAGGCAGTGGATGAATATAGCCTTGTCCTTCTGTATTTTCATGTTTGTCCTTTTCTATTGTTCCCTACTTCCACACTGATGTATCATTGTGTTTATCCTATCATGTCTTCCCATTCATATTCTAACCTCTCAATATATGACTTGATAAATCACTGTGTATTAACAAGCCGCCAAGAAAACTCTGTGATAGTGTGCGCCTTTCTTTCGATTGTGCTTGTGAAGATGTGGTAATAATGATTGCTAATTTTGGGGTCTTTCATTTAGAACTTCAGTCTCTGGGACATGCTTTAGCTAAGAGATTTAGAAAATTTTCAGCTGATCACTTTCTGTGTCAGGAAATGTACTATAATGGACACCACTCAACCTAACACCAGATTCAAGGCTTAAGAGCAGGGGTAAGCAATCTTCACAGATTTTGGCCACCAGTCTTACATTTTGTCATTTAATACATTTTATTTTAAATATTTACCTTTAATAAATAACAGAATGGTTGTCGACTATTGTTTCAAATTAAAACTTTTTGTTATGTAGTTCTTATGTAGTGTTCTCAGACCAGACTGCTTACATACAGTGACCTCCAGTGATATTTATTCCTCACTACATCATATTGGCTGATGCCGAGACTCACATTAATGATCATCATCATCATTTTCAGTTTCCCTTGTCCTCCTTCTGCCAGGTCGGGGTGTTGATGGTATACCATCACTCACTTTTAGGCTATTGTTGTGTTGGGGTCACCACTCCCAGAGGCATTTTAGAGCTACTGCCAGCAATTATTCAGGCCACCCCTTACATGGAAAACAGACGTCCTTGCAACCGCCCCTAACTTGGGAACCTAACGCTGCTGGTGAATAGTGTACTCATAGTATTCCCTGAGTACTGAGTTGCTCTTCCACAATCTCCACCAGTCCAAAGTCTATCTTCTCCACTGTAGATTCTGCTGTTGAGGTCTTCACTCGTAATCCTGAGCTGGGACCCTTACCAGATGCCACACACCGGGTCAGTGTGCTCTGGGAATCACATAGGTAGGGATGCCACTCTCTGGGCAGGGTTGCTTTCAAAGATGGTCCTTGCCTGTTACCTGATATATTGATATACAGTGTAACTACAAGGTAATTAGGATTTCCTTGGGGGCTAACTTCTGAAACTGGTGTTACTAATAGCAAGGTGACAACCTGGAGCAGTGACATTTCAACACAAATTGTCAAACCAGGTCTAAAGACCTTTCTTTCCTTTTAGGTGGTGGTGGTTGTGATTATTGTTTTAAGAGGAAGTCCATCTAGGCAACCATCCTCTATATAACACTAGACAGAGAAAAAAAAATGGAAGGGATCTGACACTTCGAAAAGAAAAAAAAATCGACCAAAGAAAGACAGGGGTCATGAAGGGCGTGGAAATGTTGGGGTCGGAAAAGAACAACAGTTAACGAAGGAAAGTCGGATAGGATAGATGAAAGTGCGGAGCCTGGCAAAAGTAAGTGAAGCAATGCCAGGATTCATCTGAGGGCACTGTGGTCGCCAACCCACGCTCCCAAGTTGAGATCCCCTGGAGCTCACATTAATGATGTTGGTATGTAAATAAAGTTTGCTATTTCCAGAGTTTCTTTATATGTGTTATTATTAAGTGATTCCATTAAGGACAGATAGTGAGTAAGAGATTAGAGATTACAAAGGGATCTTAAGCAGGTGTTAAAAAGGGAAGGGCAGATGAGGTAGGACTGTTCATCAGGAATACTAGTTTCTTTTAGGCACCATAAATGAGTGAATGATGTGGGTAGATTTAGCATTTGGAGGAACTAGGACAAGAATTGTCCCAGTGTATTCACCATGTGAAGGTGCTGATGAACATGAAGTTGAAATTTTATGAAACACTGAGTGATATCATACTCAGGGTCAACAGCAAGGATAGGATAGTGCTAATGGGCAATTTCAATGCGAAAGTTGGAAATAGAACTGAAGGATATGAAAAGGTCATGGGTAAATGTGGGGAAGATAGGGAAGTTAATAGGATTGGGATGCATTTACAGGACTTGTATGGTATTAGCAGTTATGAAAATAGTAACATAATGTTATGTGCTTTACATCCCACTAACTACTTTTTCTGTTTTTGGAGATGCCGAGGTGCCAGCATTTTGTACTGCAAGAGTTCTTTTACATGCCAGTAAATCTACCGGCATGAGGCTGACGTATTTGAGCACCTTCAAATACCACCGAAATGAGTCAGGATCGAACCTGCCAAGTTGGAGTCAGAAGGCCAGCGCCTCAACCATCTTAACCACTCAGCCCAGCTTAGCAGTTATGAATACATTCTTCAATTGATGATGAGGCTTCTTGTTTAAAGAGGCCTAATGTCTAGGTCATCGGCCCTACATTCTTCGAGCATAAGGCTGCTACACATGGGAGGGTAGGGCCACCAGATACATAATATACTTTATCATAACTGACCCGGAATCAGAAAATCTGCTAGGAATGTGTGGGTATTGTGGGGGCATTTGCTCATACAGACCACTATCTGATCTGTAGTGAAGTAAGTATCTCTAGGCCTAAGCTAGAAAAAGTGAAATCTGTATGGAGACGAATAAGGGTAGAGAATGTACAGGATGAGGAAATTAGACAGAAGTACATGGATATGATTAGTGCGAAGTTCCAAATGGTGGACAGTAAGCAGGTCCAGGATATAGAAAGAGAATGGGTAGCATATAGGGATGCTGTAGCAGAAACAGCAAGGGCATACCTAGGTAAAACTGTGTGTAAAGAGGAAAAAGCAAACATCTTGGTGGAATGATGAAGTGAGGGTAGCTTATAAATTTAAAAAGAAGGCATATCAGAATTGGCTCCAAGCAAGGACTGATGTAGACAGGGAACTGTATAAAGATGAAAGAACTGGACTGAAACAAATAAGTGTTAAATCCATGAAGAAGTAATGGGAAGATTTTAGTAATAACCTAGAAAGGCTTTGTCAAGCTGCAGGGAATCCTTTCTGGAAAGTAATGAAGAATCTTATAAAGGAAGGGAAAAAGGATATGGTTAGTGTTTTGGGTAAATCAGGTGAACTCATAGTAGATCCCAGGGAATCACTGGACAGGTGGAAGGAATAATGTGAAAATCTTCTCAGTGTAAAAGGAAATCTTTGTTGATGTTATGAACAACCAAGTTCATGGAAAAGAGGACAATGATTTTTGTGAAGTTACACTTGAGGAAGTGGAGAGGATGGTAAATAAACTCCACGTCATAAAGCAGCAGGACTAGATGAAATGAGACCTGAAATGATGAAATACAGGAGAGTGGGAAGGAAGGGATGAAATGGTTTGAGAGAGTAATAAGATTAGCGTGCAGTGTTAGTGAGGTGCCTTCTGATTAGATGAAAGGAGTAATTTTATGTATCTATAAGCAAGGGAACAGGAAGGATTGCAACAACTGTTGAAATATTTCATTGATCAGTATACCAGATAAAGTGTTCACTGGTATTTTGGAAGGGAGGGTGTGATCAATGGTTGAGAGTAACTTGGATGAAAACCAATGTGGTTTCAGACCACAGGAGGCTGTCAGGATCAGGTTTTTAGTATGCAGTAGATAAATGAAAAACACTGTGACAGGAATAGACTGTTATGTTTATGTTTCATATTTCTAGAGAAGACTTATGACAGAGTACCAAGGGAATAAATGTTAGCTGTACTGATTGATTATGGGATTAAGGGTAGACTTAGTAATCAAAGTAATTTATGTTAACAATTAGGCTACAGTGAGTAATTGATGGTAGAATGACTTCTTAGTTCAAGGTATTTAACAGAAGTTTACCTTTGTTGTTCATAATTTACAGGGACCATCTATTGAAAGGTATTAAGTTAGCAGGGAAGGATTCAATCAGGTGGAAATCAGTAAGCAGTTTCGCCTATGCCAACTACTTGGTCTTAATGGCAGACTGTGCTTAATGCCTGCAGTCTAATATCTTGCAATTTGAAAATAGGTTTGGTGAGTATAATATGAAAATTAGCATTTCCAAGATTAAAGTGATGTCAGTAGATAAGAACGGTAAGAGAATTGAATGTCAGGTTGGGAATACAAAACTGGAACAGGTAGATCATTTCAAGTATTTAGGATGTGTATTCTCCCAGGATGGTAGCTCAGAAAGTGAGATTGAATCAAGGTGCAGCAAAGCTAACTTAGTGAACTCGCAGTTGCAATCAACAGCATTCTGTAAGAAAGAAGTTAGCTCCCAGATAAAACGATCTTTACACCAGTCTGTTTTCAGGTCAGCTTTGTTGTACGGGTGTGAAAGCTGGGAGGACTCAGAATATCTTATTCATAGGTTAGTAGGAACAGATATGAAAGTATCGGGATTGATCGTGGGTACAAACAGGTGTGAACAATGGCAGGAGGGTACTCTGAATGGGTTTATAAAGGCTAAGTTAACAATAAACTCAATGGATGAAGCAGTATGCATAAACTGGCTTCAGTGGTTGGGTCATGTGAAGCAAATGGAGGAGGAGAATAATGGACTCAGTCATCGAGGGTAAGAGAAGTAAAGGGAGAGCAAGACAATGATGGTTAGACTCAGTTTCTAATGATTTTACTGCTGCATGGGCAATAACACGTATCTGACTATATGCATTTTCTATCCATTGTTTTCCTTAAGACTGTTCATGCCTCCCAGCCACATGTGGATATGCAGTCCATCAGAACAATTTTTGCCGGGCTGAGTGGCTCAGACGGTTGAGGCGCTGGCCTTCTGACCCCAACTAGCCAGGTTCAATTTTGGCTCAGTCTGGTTGTATTTGAAGGTGCTCAAATACGTCAGCCTCGTGTTGGTAGATTTACTGGCATGTAAAAGAACTCCTGCAGGACTAAATTCCAGCACCTCAGCATCTCCGAAAACTGTAAAAGTAGTTAATGTGACATAAAGCCAATAACATTACTATTAGAACAGTTTTCTTTGTGTTCATTTTCCTATGCTGGTGTGTAAAGGAGAATGACCCTTATATACATTACACTGTAGGAGTGTGTAAATACATCATGCAAACATACATCCCTACAGTACGGTACAGTAAGGTTAATTTTCATTTATACATAAGCATAGGAAGTGGACACAACAAAAATTGTTCTGATGGATTGTGTATCCGTACGTGGCTGGGAGGAGTTATCAGTCTTAAGGAAAATAATGGACAGGAAGTACATCGTCAGATACGCGGTATTGCTCCCGCAGCCAGGATTAAAAGATAAGAGATATGAACTAAACAAGGCCAAGGAGCTAGTTACAAATATAGGATTGTGGAGGCACTTAATAAATTCACAGAAGCTTGCCAACTGAATGCTGAAAGACATAAAACTCTGTAATGAAGATGTGTGTATGGATTACTATCTTCATAAATCTGTCTTAACAATTCTTCCATTTTGTGACATGCCTCAAAATTAGACACTTAAATATTTAAATGTAATGAATGATAATCTTATTACTGTTCATATTTTATTTGAAGTATGTTTGTTCTTAACTTGTCACTAATAACTACATAATTTTTTAAAATTAAAATTAAAATATGCATTTTGCCTGATGCCTCCAGAGTACAAGGCATTTTGGAAAATAGCTTTTCTTATTTGAAAGGTTGCCTATCCCTGCTCTATAACACAGTTTCTCAACCTATGTTACACCTGCCACTTGTGGTCCAGAGCCAAATTATAAAATGTTAATGCAAAAAATTATTTTTACTCACCATATGAGGTAAATTATGTGTGTTCTGAACTATATTTGCAGTTAATATTGTTAGCAAGTACATAATATGCCTTTTAGTTATAGATATCAGACATTTGGTTTGTTCTTTTTTGTTGTTGCCAGTTTTAAGTTATCAATCACTTATCATCTACCAAACATGTTTTATGTGTCATTCAGTTTCTTTTGTGGTATATTTAATTCCAAGAATAACTTATTTCAGTTATAAGGAATAAAATGCAGTAAAACAATAAATAATTGTTAATTTAACTTATATCCATAGAAAGCTTAATATACCTTGGTGTATAATGTATTTTCCCAAATTCTTTCTTTCTTTCTTTCTTTCTTTCTTTCTTTCTTTCTTTCTTTCTTTCTTTCTTTCTTTCTGCAAAACATTTTCTCTGATACTCTTGAGTATGACACAGTATAGTTGCACCCATGTTGAAAACTACGTAATTTAATTCTGCCCTATGATAGGGCTGGTAAGTTGGATCATCATTTTTAGATCCAGTCTTTGAATTCGTGCACTCACACTTTCTCAGTGACTATCCAGAATGTGATTTTACTCTCCACTTTCCTGCACTCACTTCAGGAAGATTCTGAAGTAGAACTTTATTTCGTGCACTTACACCAATACTAGACCTAAATTATAATTACTGTTTGGTACCCCTCATACTGATACCATAGTAATCCTAGACAATTTTCACATTCACATGCCCTCTAGGCTGGCGGCGGTGTGCATAAAGAGTTTCCCTGAAGCTTGGCTTAGGACAAGGGCATGAAGAGAGGGCAAGGTAGGGAACATGGCATGGCATGCCTGAATACTGTGACCGATTCATTAGATATAGTATATTATTCTGAGGAATATTCTAATGTTTTTGAATAAATTCTCCCAGGGATTACATGAAAACTCACTTTTTTTAAATTATAACTTAACCTAACCTAACCCCATGGCACTACAGCCCTGAAAGGCCTTGGCTTACCAAGCGACCGCTGCTCAGCCCGAAGGCCTGCAGATTACGAGGTGTCATGTGGTCAGTACGACGACTCCTCTCGGCTGTTATGTTTGGCTTTCTAGACTGGGGCCGCTATCTCACCATCATATAGCTCCTCAATTCTACTCACGTAGGTTGAGTGGACCTCAAACCAGCCCTCAGGTCCAGGTAAAAATCCCTGACCTGGCTGAGAATCAAACCCAGTGCCTCCGAGTAAGAGGCAGGCATGCTACTTCTAGACCATTGGGCCGGCACAATAACTTATTATTATAACAATAATAATAACAATAACTTTTAACAAATCATAAACTAACAATTTTACAAAGAATATACTAAATTACCTGCTGTACCCTCTGTTGATGTGACAGTCACTAAGCATGTGCATGAATAATTTTTGTCCACCCCTGAAGTTGCTCTTGAGATTCTGACGCCTGTAGGTGGACATGTGACTGTCAGCAGCTTGTTGTAGCGTACTAGCTTCCTGGCTCTCCATGCCCCTTCACAGTTTCATCTTTCTTGCATTATAACTGCTCTTGATTGTATCTCTTTCTTCCAGTATCAGATCAGTATTCAAAACGTAGACTTCATGGCCTTTAAATGTTACCAGGATGATTTCCATAGCAGCTCTACATACAGTTAGTCATTGGCCCTTGGACTTACACAGGATTGGCACTGATACTTCACTGTATTAATATTCTAAATCTTTTGTGTCATGATCAGTTTATTTGTAAAACGAACCGCAAGGGAGGTGCATATAGTTTTACATCTTAGACCCCTTCTGAGGAGCCCTTCTGTTGTATTTTTTTGAATCAGTCATAGCTAAGATCTCACTTGCCCTTATCCTAAGCTTAAATGCCATATTTTGTGAAAATCCCTCTCTCTCTTTTCCCATGATGCTGTAACAAACAGGCAAAAATTAAACTGAAACTTACACAGGCCATTATTTGTGTAAATACCAAGTATCAGGTTGATATTAAAAAATTACAGAGAGAAAGATAATTTTATTCATATAGAATTATATGCATTACAATGATGTATCTGTTAGACATGATATAGGCTTTTGGGCTTATGCCGTGTCAAAAAACAACTCTTTACATTTCACAGAGAACGCGGAGCAAAGTTTGATAGACACACCACTTTATTTTTCTGTTTTATTTTTTGTGTAATGATACCACATATCAAACATCTCGAGAGAACGTGGAGCAAATTTCTCTGCAAAACGTAAAGAGTTTCACCTTGTTTTCCTGACACGGCATAAGCCCAAAAGTCCATATCATGTCTACAAGTATGGGCCATGAAAGCATCAGTTTTAACGATGTATTTATTATTTGTGTCTCATAGCAATGAATGTGAAAAATCTAGACAGATCACTGTATTTGAATACAGTTGTTCCCTTAATAATGTCTTTTTCCAAGTACTCAACCTTTGCTGCAAAATCCTCTCCTTCGATTGAATCATGTATCATAGAATGTTTATTTTGATAGAGACACTCTCCACATTTTTTTGTGATGATACCATGTTTCAAACATCTTGACCTTTCACCCATTTCTTGAAAGAAATAGAGTTAAACTTCCTGAGCCACTCCTTTTGTATCTTCCAGCTGCATCCAATTCCATATCTAATAATAATAATAAGAAGAAGAAGAACAACAATAATAATAATACCAAGCTTGATAGGTGTAGTTGCTGATGTGTTGCCAGTATTCGGAAAATAGTGTGTTCAAACCCCACTGTTGGCAACCTTGAAAATGGTTTTCCATGGTTTCCCCTTTTCACACCAGGCCTTAATTAAGGCCATGGCGGCTTTCTTCCCACTCCTAGCCCTTTCCTGTCCCATCAGCACCAGAAGAGCTATCTGTGTTGGTGCAACGTAAAGCAAGTTGTAAAAATATATATATATAATTCCTATTTCTCCTTGTGAAGCAGACAGGTCTTTTATGTCATCCCATGTTTTCCCAATTCCAATCAGTTCCTCTATAAGCATTCACCTCCAAGTGTTCCCAGGTCTTCCACGTTTCCTCTTTCCTGTTGGGTTCTATTCCGTGACTGACTTTTAAACTGCTTTGTCCTGTTTTCTTAATATGTGTCCTATCCATCCCCACTTTCTTTCTGTATGGCAAGGTTAAAGGAACTTAATTCTATCATTTGAGTCTAACCAGAGCAACATCAAAAACTACTGTATATTGTGCAGTTGCATCATTATACATTCTGCCCAGCTGTCACCCCCTAAATAAGCCCTCAGTGCTATCTGCCCTCTATGGGCATGGCTGGTCTAGGCTAAACACTAACAGCTATTCCAAGTCCTAATGTAAAATGTCAACAGCTCTAATGTCAAGTTATGCTTTGAGAAGTGGGTGGGGCAAGGTAAAGGCATGCTCAGTTTACTTAAAAGGATTACCTTCTCCATCATCTGTCTCCAGAAAGCTATGTGATAAATCTTTTAACAACTTCCTTTGTGTCTCACCGACCTAGATAGGTCTTATGGCGACAATGAGATAGGAAAGGGCTAGGAGTGGGAAGGAAGTGGCCGTGGCCTTAATTAAGGTACAGCCCCCAGCATTTTCCTGGTGTGAAAATGGAAAACCATGGAAAACCATCTTCAGGACTGACAAATCTTTTACAACTGGTTGTGCATCTTGGCAGGCATTAATAATATCCTCAGTAGAACATTCACTATTTTTGTGTTAATACAAATGACAGAATCCAAGCATGCATAACAATACTAAATAGTTATACATGCTAATAATATTTGTCTTGGGTCACAAACCAGCCTTCTGCAAGGCAAATGACCTGATATATTACATATCAATTACAGATTCATTACCACTTTCACTTCACTAAATTCGATATTTGAAGGGTCGGGAGGAAAAAAAACAGGTTAGTCAACTTTTTGTCATAATAGAGTTAGCGGTGATATACTAGGCATCAGACCAAACTTAATTAATAAAATCTCGGGAATAGAACCAGGCCGCGTGCGTTTGCAGAGTTTTGCCCAGACATGCCTTTTAGGCTCATCAGTTGGATTGGCACGCGCTTCCAAGACTCTGCTTAGCAGTGGCAAACCAACTGCGTGGTTCCGCCGTGTTAGCAAATAGGGATTGCTAACCTGCTAAAGGAGAAGTGAATTCTCCATTTTCAAAAATATGTACTCCCCATGGAGATACAATTTCAGAAATGGCTTTCATGGCCATAGATCTTAAAATCTCGGAAATAGAACTGGCTTTTGGGTGGTTAGGCTGCGTGCGTTTGCAGAGTTTCAGAACTAAAATTTTAAGATCTGCAGCCATGAAAGTCATTTTTGAAATTTAATTCAGTTTACTACATTTTGAACTTCAGTTATGCAAACCATATGATTTTGTCTAGTAATGCTTGGATATTAAAATCTTGTTTTTCTGAGTTCTCAAGGAAGTTGATGTACCTGTTTTTTTCCCTGACATTCATTTATTGTTTGATTGGACATCTAGCTGCAGATATGGCTATGTCAATGGCTTGAACAATATCTTGAACTATGCAGGGATGTTCTAACTGTGAGCAAGTCACCTATGGGCTGGATCTTGCACAGCACCACACACACACACACATTGAATGTCCGCATCAGCTGGTAGGAGGTCCCATCTCTGCATGTTTTTCTTGCACCATGGCACACCCACTATCAAGTGGTTTAAAGTCTTCCACACCACATAGGGTTGATTCCAGCTGTGAACTATAGGTCATTCCATGTTAAGAAAACAGTATTGCTCTTATGACAACAGATTTGCCATATCCAACAGATATGGAAACGGTGGCACGTTCATTAGTTAAACTCAGTATTTAAGTTCAAAATAAAAGGGAGAAGAAACTAAGATGAAAATTATTTTTATGACATGAAGGGGTCGGGGGATTTAGAGGGATTTAGAGAAACTAAGATGAAAATTATTTTTATGATATGAAGAGGTCGGGGGATTTAGAGGGTCTCATTTTGATGTTCACAGCATAACCGGAAAACGGTGGTACTTAAATTTGTGAAACTCAGTTTTTAAGTTCAAGATAAAATGGAGAAAAAAATAAGCTGTAAATTAAGCACAGTTTACTTTTGTTTCTTCCTCAGCCTTGTCCATAATGTAAATAAATAACTGTATTAATGTTAAAGAAATTGCACACATAGGCTAATTAATCACATAACATTCACTCAACACAAGACAAGTACACAGTGATATAAGGACTATGAAACATATGCAACACATAAATAGATAACTTTTCTACAACAGTAATAAACTGCTAGGATTCACAGAATAATGGATTATGCATTACATGTACCAGAGCAACACAGAAAGAAAATGAAGGAAGGCAACAAAGCGATGGTTGTTCCCGCCATTGCGCTTCCTCCCTGCGAATGTATTTATTAAATGGAATAGCTTCAGTAGTTATTTTAATAATGCATGAGCAAAATATGCCTCATCCTTTTTTCTTTCTTTCATAATACAGTATGAAGTACATTACAATATACCTTTGTCCCGAGGAATTACGTGTGTCTGAGAGGAGGTGTGTTCCTTCCTTGCAGGTCCATAAGTGAATACTGGTTTCTTGTCACGGAATGATCTATAGCTCTTATTTGATCTGAAAGTTCCGGTGCCCCACTCCATTCCTCCACTTGGTGATGTGATTCCTTTCTTGCACTCTATGTAGGAAACTCTTCCTAGATTTGAGTTGCCAAGCTGCAGTTTGGTGTCCACAAAGCAGATGGAAGGGATCCATCTTCTGTTTCCTCCTCTTCAAATCAGCAGAAACTTATCTCCGGATGTGAGGTCATGCTATACCAGTCATTGGATATAGTTTCTGTATAGGAGTTGGAGAAGACTCATCACAGGGGCAAACCAGTCATTAGACTAAATTACTCAGAGAAGATAGGAGTTGTTATGTATCCAGTTTCTTTTACATTCACTGGGTAAACTAGTATTTTAATATGATCTTATCAAAAATTTTATATTCATGTAATTAATGGTTTAAACTAATAAAAATAGCATACGTATATTTAAAAAAACTCATCCATAATTAACTCACAAACTAGAAGCCATTAAGGGGTCTCTTCACGTCTATATGCACATGTATACAAGAACAATAGATTTCATGGTGGAATAAATTTGTAGCGTAATATTCACATCGTTGCAGTCTTCTCTGCAGAACAAGTTCATTATATGATTCAGCCAGACAAGTTGGCTCTGTCAGTAAGGTAGACATACTGTTTGATGTTTAGTTTGTCCTGAACAAACTTGTCACAACTATGAGGATTGTTGTAAACACAGGGTAATAACCTGTTAAAGGTATGGTACATAAATTAAATATTTTTCTTTTAGTGTTTTTCTTTAATTACAATAATGATTTATAAATATATGGTATTAAGTTTTTAAGAACTGCTGTTCAGTATTTAAAAAATCTCATCCCTATTTTTAACTTTCATTTATGTGATATCATCTGCTAATCTGCAATGTATTTACAGTATGTACAGTGTATGGGTTTACAAATAAATTATAACTTCATTTAATAATAAAACAAATGTTTATGTAGAGTTGTTTTTCCACCTAGAAGTAATACCGGTTTGCCATATTACTTGCTTACATCGGTGCTTGGCCCAAGTTGCATTACTTTGATCCATCAACTCTGTAAGATATAAAAGAAGATAGGCTACTAAATCTAAAACATCCAGCTTTTTGCTTCAGTGCATTTAAGTTAAATGATATATTTCGACTGAATAATTTCTTATAATTTTCATTGCTCATAAAATGTGATGTCCTGCTTTATTGTTATAAAAATAAATTGTCTGTGCAGTTTTCCTGATTTCTTTACAATCACTTTATTGCAATTTCTCATCCTGTCCTGTGTATACCTTTTTTTTTTTTTTTCATTTGCTACAGACCTGATATGAGTTCCAAACTAGAGGTAGTGATGTCATAACATAATCAGATCTAAGGTCATATAGAGAGAAGCTCACAGTTTAAGTTGGGTACTTTGTGTCAGCCAGCAGTAAGGTAAGTATCATAAAGTCAGAGCACTGAAAATCTCACAAAAACATCTAATAATTACATATAATTGTTACACATACCTTTAGGTGAAGAAAAATACATTTTGAACTGTGACAGAAATATTCTGGAAATGTTGGAAATAATAAATGCATAAGTGCAACACTAACTTGTTACCCGTACATTGCTTTCCTGCAGTTCCAGTTCACAGGAGATGTTGGATATTATTATCATATTCTTGCAGACACAATTCTACATGCCTATATATGATTTGTGATGATTTTTTCAAAGTTGCTGGTGTTGAAGGCAGATTTCTTTGCACACTTTTACTTTCAAAAACACAGGAATTCTGGAGAAGTCAAATTGGTCAAACTGGGGAGAGGGCACATTTTCCTAGAGGTTATTCGATTACCAAAAATTGTGCAGTATTTTCATGGTCTCTCTAGCAGTGTACAAGTGGCACCATCTTGCTAGAACCAGCAGTAGCACTGATCTTCTTGCAATAAAGCTGCAAGCTGTTGCACAGTATCTTTTCATATGGTGCCATGAACTGTTGTGTCAAAATATAGAGGTCTGGTGATACTTCTTCACAACATAGCATACCAGACGCCCTTTTTTTTTTCTTCCTCAATGAAGCAGTTATTCATACAAGGCCTTAAGGTCTCTCAGTTCATTGTCTACATGGAGGCCATGTCACAAAACCGGCATATGAGATCTACACGGCAGTTTTACATGATGTGGGTTCATCAGGAAATCAATGTCTCCATTCTTCCACATATCTGTCATAACATTTGCACTCAAAGGAACCTTCCAACAAGGCAATCGCTGTGCACAAAAAATGGTGATCCATATAAATTTACGATTTTACAACTTTTGAACCAATAATAGCAAATTTATGCAATCTGTTCTGATTTACAGAGTAACTGTAGGAGATTCCTTTAATCTATTGTTTCTATGTCTGGTTCTTTCAGTTCAATTCCTACACTGCTTGCACTCTGTATGTTCATAAGTCTCATTCCTTTGCAGCTCTCTGACCTGTGCCATATGAGTGGCCTGTTTCCTGGTTCAGTCAGCGGAATGATTTCTTTGGTGTGTTCAGCAAGTGTCCTCGACCATCATCAACACAGTCTTGATTCATTTCAGGTCTCTGTTTTCAACACTTGCTGAGGAGCAAGCTAGTTGTCTCCAGCTTTCTTACCATTGATAAAATTAACATCGCACACACATTTAATTATCTTCAAAATGCCCTTAAAGTGTTTTTTACCAAGGCGACCAATGTACCCCTACTCGATCCAAGGTAATCACCTAAGATTGACTGGCTGGGGAACTGACTACCTCACATTGAGTAGCGACAAAGAAACTAATTTCATTATACAGTAATGAAATGTCGTATGGCTTTTAGTGCCGGGATATCTCAGGACGGGTTCGGCTCGCCAGGTGCAGGTCTTTCTATTTGACTCCCGTGGGTGACTAGTGCGTCGTGATGAGGATGAAATTATGATGAAGACAACACATACACCCAACCCCCATGTCATTGGAATTTACCAATTAAGGTTAAAATCCCCGACCCGGCCGGGAATCGAACCCAGGACCCTCTGAACCGAAGGCCAGTATGCTGACCGTTCAGCCAACGAGTCGGACATTATACAGTGAAATGTCCTCTTAACTGGCCAACCCCATGAAAAATTTTATTTTCCGATTGCTCACGGTCGCAAGTGCCCGTGCTGCTCCCACCCACCCTGCTTTCACACAAAATGCATACTGCTTATCTCAATATTTGAAATGTCATTTAAAGTAATTAATTGCTGGACAGTCCCTTTATTTTAATATTATTGCTTTAACTGGCCATTTTGTTGTCTGACCAAGGATCCTTTTCTGAGCAGGCCGTTTAAGAGGATGTCCACTGTAATTTAATTACAATAGTCCTTTATTTTTTATATTTTTATGAACATTGTTCAAAGTATAGGTTTCAAGAATTTTCAGGGAAGATATATCCTTTAGACGTGCCCGTGAGCACCTGTAAGGTCATATATTTCATATTCATGTTGGTTATTTTTCCACTTGGGCAGATGTATGCCATGGTGGAGTATTGGATCATACATTTATAACTACTGGAATCAAAGAAAGGTAGAGCTGAAAAATTAATTTGAATTTGAGTTTTGAAAGATCCACTTCTCAATATATTTCTTTGTAATTTGCTGATTTTTTTGAAATTTATCTGCTTTCATTAGATACTGATATAATGGACAAATATTTAAAGTTCAACATCTTGGATCATGGTGAGAATTTCTAAGTTCCTCTAAGAACTAAACATAATGTGATGAGAGAAAAGTTTGTAGCTTTCATGACTGCATTTTACTTGAAATAAATGTTCAGATTATTAGGTTAAGTTGAGTACATATAGTACCTGATGAAGAGATGTTCAGTACAGAAGAAAAATGGCCAATAGCACAATTGGAAACCAAACCCGCAACTTTCTGAATTTGCGTTGGATGCTCTATCGATTGAGGTATAGTGGCCTAGGCCATATTTGTTCTCTTGTTGAAGTACGTTGTGGTCGCGAAAGCGAAATATTCTCTTGAATTGGCCCATAGCGGCCGAAAAGAGAGAATCCTTTCCCACTGATGTTTGGTTGGCCATTTTGGTTCTTTCTCCAACATCTCTCCATGTACTACTATACTGTATCTAATCAACACAATCTAATAAGATGAAAGATTGTTTCAAGAAAATTTCATAGATTAAGTAAACCTTTATGTGTATCTTTTATATAACAGAGTTCTGATTATAGATAAAATTTCAGACTTGTATTCTTGGCATATTTTTTGTATGAAGCCATTATTTATGGACTTCAGAACAGAAATTGATTAAATCTTCTTGATTGTAGATCTCTATCTTGGGTGGAGCAACATGGAGACTGAATTTGTATCAACAGATAATTCTCATGGAAACTTTTCTGCTATGCATGTTGGCCCGTCATTTCAAGGGGAGGAAGGTGTCATCTTGGGCTATATCAGAGAAAATACTACCAGATACCGTCCATTTAGTTGTCAGGCTTGTGGCAAATCTTATTCTTTGAAACGTAACCTGCATAGACATGTGAGTAAGGAGTGTGGCAAGGAGCCAACATATTTCTGTTCATATTGTCCTCACAGGAGCAAGCGTAAGGAAGATTTAAGGAAGCATGTTGCTGCCAAACATATGCAAACTTAAACTGTATGTGAAGACTACGAGCAAAGATGAGAGTGATTAAAATAAAGTCTGACAAGAATGCACAAATCATGTTCATTTATACTTTTGTTATTTAACTGTTTGGTTCTTGTCTTCTAAAGTAGCATTATGAGAATATAATTGCTCAGCAAGACAAATTATATGAAGAAAAGAGGTAAAATTCGTACACAAATTATAAAATGTACTAAACTGGTAACAAACTCGGCCAAAGTAGGCTTAGACTGAAATTTCATTAACAACAACGTGTAATTTTGTTTGGTTAAAGTTCTTTTCAATGTTTTTGGGTATTTTTTCTTGTTTTTTTTCTCTCAATTAATGACTCCTTTCAATATTACAGTTTTTTTTTTTTTTTTTTTTTTTCATATTGAAATTCTATAGATAAGTTAATATAATCTCATGATTACAAGTAACGGTTCAGCATGTAGGGAGTTTCTTGAAAAGCATTTCACAACTTTTGAATGTGTTGTAATTGATCATCCTTTATTCTTGTCGAATCTGAACTCTGGCCATATTAATAAATGACAGATGTATGCCATGGTGGAGTATTGGATCATACATTTATAACTACTGGAATCAAAGAAAGGTAGAGCTGAAAAATTAATAAATGGCCAGAGTTCAGATTTGATGACAATGAACTCTGGCCATATTAATAATATTATATGAAACAGAACCAACTTGCCTGTCACAGCATTAAATCTATACATGACTTGGTCTGTAGTTTGGGAAAGCATAATAAAGAAAAGAATATGTGTATGTTCTCCTTATAGTTTTTAAACTGTTATAAGTGCCTTAAATTGAGTATTGAAAGAACACCATAAATTTTTGTGAAGGTGAAGGAAGTAGTAAGTGATTACATATTTAAACTATTTTTGAACTCTTACTAGTTTCATAAGATTTGTTCTGAAGTTCTGCTTCAACTAATAGAGGCATTCCTCCTCACTGTAGCTTTTATTTATTGTATGTAATACTACAGCTCTATGTATATTTGGAAATTAATTTTCAGATTCTCTCTTGTAATTTATGAATTCTTCAAGGAGAACTGAACTAGAACTATTGAACTTCCCCAGAGACATCCCAAATCTTTGAAGGCGAGTTAGGCTTGTTTCTGTGCCTGAGAGATAGTTTCATAATGTTTATTTGAGCATTCTTGCCCTTGAAATAGAATTTTTGTTTATTAGATCATGTCGAGAGCATATATAGTATAGCCTTGGTAATTCGAACCCCAGTAGTTCAAGGTTCTGTGTATTTTGAGCAGGTCTTACAAATATTAAACTTTAACAATGTACGGTGAAACCCTGTTTCTCCCAAGTATGTTTTTTGTTTACACTGTACATACATTAATAAACCCTGCCCCACACTACTAGTAAAGGTGACAGGTACCCTTTGGCTGATTTTTGAGGAGTCTGCATGCTTTTTCTTTGCTCTTTCCTCCAATAATTTATTGAAGATGAGCGTCCTTCCATTGACTCCCACCCATTGACAAGTGGCAGGCTGACTGCTATTGCACACATCTGTAAGTTACTCCTAACTTTGGCTGATGTCTCATTTGTTGAAATGATGAGTAAATCCATCAAAGACAGTGGCGAAGAAGTAGTGCCTAAAGAGGTTTTACTAGTGATGATGCACAGTTTGTCAATTTAACACATGGCAAAGTATTATATTGAGCAGCAAGCAGAAGTTACATCAATTGACACTACCGATATATCTTATAAGATGGTGTGACACTGCTGCTCAAAAATGAGGCTTTCTATTAAAATATTTCTTTAAAATTTAAGTTTGTGTTTCTTATAAACTTTGTAAATGTTAGACCATATCTAACACAAGTTTGTACCATATTGTTTAACCTTTTCTCTATTCGTTAAACATTTATTCTGATATTACCCTTTGCTTTCCTTTCTTATTTCTGCATACTCCTATTTTTTTGTAATTCGAGGTAGCACCAGATGCTATTACCTGTAATTAACAGCCTCTGCTGTAGTGCACACCTGAAGAGATGTAAATTGCAGAATAAAAATGACCACCTGAGCTCTGATGGGAACTGAATCCACAGCCTTTGGATTTTGCATCCAGTGCCCTTACAATTGAGCTATAGTGTTCTTGATCATTATTGTTGCCATTGATGCCTTCACAGCCCGTACTTATAGGCATGATACTGTATGGCCTACACAACTGCAGAGTGTGCGCTAGTTGCCTGCTGTGGGTTTTGAATGGATATTTAGCATTATGACCAGAGTTCCAAAAAAACAGAAGAAGAATAACATAGGCCACCTTTCCTTAATTAGGAGAGGATTTGATGTGAAATCAAAAGGTTTTGGGTTTGGTTCCCACTCATGTCTGATTGGCCATTTTTGTTCTGTGCTTAAAATCTCTTTAGTGTGTACTATATGCACTCAATATGATGCAATAAGCTGAAAAATCTATTTCAAGTACTGGTGCTATGTGGTCATGAAAGTAAAATCCTCAATCTTGCCTTTATTTCAGAGAGAAATCGTCATCCAAATGAAACAAATCAAACCTGTTCAAAACATATTTTTTTATTTCATTGGTGAAAATTCGTATTGAATTATTTTGTATTATACTTTATTTCTATCTACTCATGCTGTGATGACTGATTATGAAAAATTAAGAGTATATTAATGACTGTTGTTTGTGAATCTGTTATTGTAATAAAGTTCATAATTAAATTGTCTATTAAGAAAGATTCCAATTGAAAAGTACATTGAATCCTTCATTAAAGTTTCCACCTATAAAACTATTATCAGAGTACTAATAAGGAATCCTCAAAACAAATTAAAAATTGAGGGGAGTCCACCTTTTCAATTTTTAATTATTTTAAGAATCCTTTATCAATATGGACTTGAATATGAAATTCATTTCATATAATAATAAGGAGTACCAAATCAGAAGTTGTTTGAGATAAGTAATTCAGTCCTTTTTGTGTGCTGAGTAATTAAACTCTGCTTTACCTGAATTATGAAGTACAGGATTATATTCTGAAATCAAGGTGCAATGGCAGAGTAAACCGAATCTGTCTTGGGGCAGATATGTCTGAGATATTTGTCAGATAAACACCCAGTGTTTCACTAGAGATCTTTCACATGCCGACATTGTACGATACGGAGTGTCAAATGGACTTCTTTCTGCGCTTCAAAAAATCTGGCTACCTGTGCCTGGTTTGAACCCACTATCTTGGAATCTAGAGGCCGACACTCTACCACTGACCCTCAGAGGGAGGTATATTAACAATAATAATAATAATAATGGTTTTATGTCTCACTAACTAGGGTACTTCTATCATTTTTGGAAACACTGAGGTGCTGAAATTTCGTCTTGTAGGAGATCTTTTTCATAGCAGTAAATTTACTGATATGAAGCTGTAGACATGTGAGTAAGGAGTGTGGCAAAGAGCCAACATATATCTGTTCATATTGTCCTCACAGGAGCAAACGCAAAGAAGATTTAAGAAGACATGTTGCCGCCAAACATATGCAAACTTAAACTAGCATAACTTAATGTGAGAAATATGAACAAAGAAAGAGAGAGTGTGATTAAAACAAAGTCTGACAAGAATGTATGAAACATTTTTATTTAGACTTTTGTTATTTAACGTTTGGTTCTTGTCCTCTAAAGTAGCATTATGAGAATATAATTGCTCAGTGTGACAAATTATATGAAGATGAGATGTAGAATTCGTACACAAAATCATAAAATGTACAAAAATATTAACAAACTCGGACAAAGATTATATATTGAGCAGCAAGCAGAAGTTACGTCAACTGACTCTACCGAAAATATCTCGGAAGATAATGTGACATTGCTGCTCAAAAATGAGGCTTTATCCTAAAACAAACGACTCTAGACAATTTCATTAAAATTAAAATTTGGGTTTCTTGTAAACTTGGTAATGTTAGACCATTTCTAACACAAGTTTGTACCATGTTGTTTAACATTTCCTGTACTCATTAAACATTTATTCTGGGATTACCCTTTGATCTTATTTCTGTCTACTCCTAAGTTTTTTTAATTTGAGATAGCGCTAGCTCCAATTAGCTGTAATTAACAGCCTCTTCTGTAGTACAAACCTGAAGAGATGTTAAGTACAGAATAAAAGACACCAAACAATTCTGATGGGAACTGAATCCACAACCTTCGGACTTTGCGTCCAGTGCCCTCACAGTTGAGCTACAGTGTTCTTGATCATTCTTATTCTTTTGACAGGAATCTAAGCTTGTGGCACTGTGGCCAATACAACTGCAGAGTGTGTGCTAGTTGCCTGCTGTGGGTTTTGCATTGATATTTAGCATTATGACAATAGTTCCCTATTGACAGAAGAGGAAAAATAT
The DNA here is from genome assembly GCF_040414725.1 of Anabrus simplex. NCBI lineage: Eukaryota > Metazoa > Arthropoda > Insecta > Orthoptera > Tettigoniidae > Anabrus > Anabrus simplex. Next base: position 669,999,691 of record NC_090265.1, read on the forward strand.
AGGCCACCCTTGCTCATTTATGAGAGCATTGGATGTGTAATCAAAAGATTGTGAGCATGGTTACCACTGGCGTCTGAGAAATCCTCAATCTTGCCTTTATTTTAGAGGGAAATCATCATATGAATGAAACATAACAAACCTGTTCGAAACATTTTTTTTTTTCATTGCTGAGATTGAGTTATTGAATTATTTTGTATTGTACTTTATTTCTGTCTACTCATGCTGTGATGACTAATTATTAACAAATTAAGAGATATATTAGTGACTGTTATTTGTGATTATGTTTGTTTAGTTGATAATTAAATGTTCTGTTAAGAAAGATTCTAATTGAAATGTACATTCAACCTTTATTAGTTTCCTCTTATAAAAGAATGAACAGGTTTCTAATAAGGATCCTTAAAAAAATTACAATTGAGGGTAGTCCACCTTTTTAATTTTTAATTATTTTAGGACTTCCTTGTCAATATGGACTTGAATATGAAATTTATTTCATATAATAATAAGGAATTCCAAATTTGAAGTTGATTGACGAAAGTAATTCAGCCTTTTTATGTGTGCCGAATAATAAAACTCTGCTTTACCTGAATTGTGAATTACAGAAATGTATTGTGAAATCATGGTGCGGTTATTGGTAATCTTGTTACAGTCATCCTGGTGAGAGAAGATAATAAGCAACTTCATTATTACCCTCTTTTTTTAATGAGTTATATATTATAACAGGCCTTTTTTTAATGGATGATGAGAAAATTCTTGCAGTTTTAATTGAATTGTATGGATCATATTAAATATGGTATTGCTAGCTGATGTTCAAGATTCTTAGATTGAATTAGTTCACAGCTGCAGTCTTTAAATGAGAGAAAGCTATGTCTATTTTGCTTTTCATGTGAAAATTTAAGACATCTCATTAATTGATAACTGAAGCAATGTTAAACACAAGTAAGAATAATAATGTCAATAATATGACTTCAGCTACCAGTTGCAAGCATTTTACTTCATGTCGTCTGGCTGCTTGCTTGTCAGTTTCTACATTCTGTTTAATTCTGGGCTTGCTGGATGGTGGAGTAAACCGAATCTCTCTTGGGGCATATATGGCTGAGATTTTTGTCATGTAAACACCAAATGTGTCACCAGAGATCTTACATATGCCAAAATCGGAAAAGGCTAGGAAAGCAACAGATAGGGAATCTGCCACCTGGGCGACTGCCCTAAATGCAGATCAGTATTGATTGATGATCATGTTACATGGAGCTTCGAATGGACTTCCTTCTGCCCTTCAAAAATCTTAATACTTGTGTTAGGTAAGAACCCACTATCTTGGGATCCAGATGCCAGCACTCTATGACTGTCCCACAGAGGGAGCTGCAATAATAATAATAATAATAATAATAATAATAATAATAATAATAATAATTTTTTTTTTTTTTTTTTTCCGAGGGAGTGTGGAAAATCTTTCATAAGACGCTTGTGAGGGTCCGCACTCAACAAGTGTGTGGAGATTCTTACCCACTAAAAACCACACTCCCTTTTCCCACGACGTTTATCTCCGCCCCGGAACCGCTCTCGCATTACTTCAGGGCGGATGTCGTGCTTAATGCATCTTGTGCTTCATCTTCCTTCTTCTGCTTTACTATCTGTCGTAATCGTCCAGGTCCTTCTTCTTCTGACGCAGAATATTTTCTACGTAGACTGCCACCTGGTCCCAAGATTCTCGACTTCGTAGCATTACTGACACGATCCCTTCTGGCGTCAATTCTCCGTGCATAACTTCTAAGCATCTTCTTTGTGGCAGCCAATGAACACACACAAAGAAAGTATGTGATACGTCATCGATATCGCCGCAGTATATGCACACCGGACTAGTTGCTAGCCCTAGCCTATGAAGAAATTTTTGGAAGTATCCATGACCTGTCAGGAACTGTGTGAGATAGTAGTTCACTTCACCATGATTTCGGGCAACCCATACGCCCAGAGAAGGTATCAGTCTTTTCGTCCATTTCCCTCTAGAATCATCTTCCCATCTTGTTTGCCATCGTTGCATTCTGCGACTATGAGCCAAAGCCTTTGCCCTTTTCCTTCCTAGCTCTTATTAATAATAATAATAATAATAATAATAATAATAATAATGCATTTACATCCGACTAACTAGGATACTTCCATCGTTTTTGGAGACACCGAGGTACTGAAATTTTGTTTTGCGGAAGTTCTTTTACATGGCGGTAAATTTACTGACATGAGACTGGTGTATTTTAGCTCCATTAGTTATCACCGGACTGATTGTAGGTAAAATTTTGGACTTGTTTTCTTAGCATTTTTCTTATATGAAGCCATTATTTATGGACTTCAGAACAGAAATTGATAAAATCTTCTTGATTGTAGATCTCTATCCTGGGTGGAGCAACGTGGAGACTGAATTTGTATCAACAGATATTTCTCATGGAAGATTTTCTGCCATGCATGTTGGTCCATCATTTCAAGGGGAGGAAGGTGTCACCTTTGGCTATATCGGAGAAAATACTACCAGATACCGTCCATTTTCTTGTCAGGTGTGTGGTAGATCTTATTCCTTGAAACATAACCTGCATAGACATGTGAGTAAAGAGTGTGGCAAAGAGCCAACGTATTTCTGTTCATATTGTCCTCACAGGAGCAAGCGTAAAGAAGATTTAAGACGACATGTTTCTGCCAAACATATGCGAAACTAGCATAACTGTATGTGAAAACTATGAGCAAAGAGAGAGAGAGAGAGTGTGTGATTAAAATGAGGTTTGACAAGAATGTATGAATCATTTTTATTTATACTTTTGTTATTTAACTGTTTGGTTCTTGTCTTTTAAAGTAGCATTATGAGAATATAATTGCTCAGTGAGACAAATTATATGAAGATGAGATGGACACAAAATCATAAAATGTACAAAAATATTAACAGTGACAAAGATGGCTTAGACTGAAATTTTGTTAACAATAATGTGTATTTTGTTTGGTTAAAATTCTTTTGAATGGGTATTTTTTCTTGTACAGAATCAACTATCGCTTCATTTCAACTGCCTTTTACAGCATGTAATCTATACGCGACATGGTCTGTTATTTGGAAAAGCATAATACAGAAAAGAATATGTGTGTATTTTCCTTATATTTGTTAACCTGTTACAAGTGCCTTAAATTGAGGGTTGAAGGAATACCATAATTTGTTTTGTAAAGGTGAAGGAAGTAGTAAGTAATTACATATTTAAACTATTTTTTGAATTCTTACTAGTTATGTAAGATTTGTTCTGAAGTTCTTCTTCAACTAATAGAGGCATTCCTTGTCACTGTAGCATTTATATATTTTATTTAATATTGTAGCTCTATCTGTATGTGAAATTAATTTTAAGATTCTTTCTTGTAATTTTTGAATGCTTTATGTAGAACTGATCTAAAACTGCTTGACTTCTCTAGAGATATCTCAAATCTTTGAAGGCAAGTTAGGTTTGCTTTGTGCCTGAGGGATAATTTCTTAATGTTTATTTGAGCATTCCTGCCTTTGAAATAGAATTCTGCTTTTTTGGATCATGTCGAGAGCATATAGAGTATAGCCCCAGTAGTTCAAGTTTCTGTGCAACTGGAGCAGATCTTACAAATATTAAACTTTTACCATCTGTGGTGAAACCCGGTTTTGTCCAACTATGTTCACAATGTACATACGTGAAATGTCCTGCCCCACACTAATATTAAAAGAGGACAGGTACCTTTTGGCTGATTTTTTGATGAGTCTGCATGCTGTTTCTTTGTTCTTTCCTCCAATAATTTATTGAAGATGAGCGTCCTTCCATTGACTCCCACCTATTGACAAGTGGCAGGCTGACTGCTATTGCACACATCTGTAAGTTACTCTTAACCTTGGCTGATGTCACATTTGTTGAAATGATGAGGAAACCCATCAAAGACAGTGGTGAAGAAGTAGTGCCTAAAGAGGTTTTACTAGTAATGACCCACAGTTTGACAATGTTACATGTAGCAAAACATTATATCGGGCAGCAAGCAGAAGTTACGTCAATGGACTCTACCGAAAATATCTTAGAAGATGGTGTGACATTGCTGCTAAAAAATGAGGCTGTATCTTAAAACAAAAAAATTTTAGACAATTTCATTAAAATTTAAATTTGTGTTTCTTGTAAACTTGGTAATGTTAGACCATATCTAACACAAGTTTGTTTAACATTTCCTGTACTCATTAAACATTTATTCTGGGATTACCCTTTGACCTTATTTCTTATTTCTGTGTACTCCTAGTTTTTTGTAATTTGACATAGCACCAACCAACTGAGCTCTGATGGGAACTGAATCCACAAACTTTGGATTTTGCATCCGATACCCTTACAGTTGTGCTACAGTGTTCTTGATCATTCTTGTTCTATTGACAGGGATCTGAGCTACTGTCACTATGGCCAACATAACTGCAGAGTGTGCGCTAATCACCTGCTGTGGGTTTTGATTTGATATTTAGCATTAGGACCACAGTTCCCTATGGACAGAAGAAGATTAATATAGGTCACCTTTGCTCAATTAGTAGAGGATCGGGTGTGAAATCAAAAGGTTTTGGGTTTTGTTCCTACTCTGATTGGCTGTTTTTGTTTTGTACTGAAAAGCTCTTTAGTGTGTACTGGATGTACTCAACATGACCCAATAAGCTGAAAAATCTATTTCAAGTACTGGTACTATGTGGTCATGAAAGGAAAATCCTCAATGTTGCCTTTATTTTAGAGAGAAATCATCATTATATGAATGAAACAACTCAAACGTGTTTGAAACATATTTTATTTCATTGCTGAGGATGAGTTATTGAATTATTTTGTGTTATATTTTATTTCTGTCTACTCATGATGTGATGACTAATTATGAAAAATTAAGAGATACATTGGTGAATGTTGTTTGTGAATCTGTAATTGTTAATAATTAAACATTCTATTAAGAAAGATTCCAATTGAAAAGTACATTGATTCAATCCTTCATTTCTTTCCTCTTATAAATCAATTAACAGGGTACCAATAAGGAGTCCTTTAAAAAAAATTGAATTGGGGGGAGTCCACCTTTTCAATTTTTAATTATTTTGAGAATTCTTTGTCAATCCATACTTGAATATGAAATGTAATTCAGGTAATATAAGGAATACCAAATCAGAAGTTGATTAAGGTAAGTAATTCAGTCTTTTTTGTGTGTGTGCTGAGTAATTAAACTCTGCTTTACCTGAATTGTTAAATACAGAAATGTATTGTGAAATTATGGTGCAGTTATTGGTAATCACATTACAGTCATCCTGATGAGAGAAGAACATAAAGCCACTTGTTATTAGCCCCTTTTTAACTGGTTATAAATGATAACAAGATATTCTCAATGGAAGATTAGAAAATTCTTGCAATTTTAAGTGAAATTACTCTCATTAAAAAATATTGCTAGGTGACGTTCAATATTGTTAGTTTGAATTAGTGGACAGTTTGACATTAAAGAGTGTTTAAATGAAATAAAAATACTATGGCTGTTTCTTTTTTTTCAAGTTCCGATAGGCCATAAATAATAGAGATATTGAGATAAGATGATTTTATTACCAAAAGATTTGTACATTCTTACTTATTTTTCTACATAGTCACCATGAAGGTTGAGGGATTTTTCATAATGAGAGACCAGCTTTCCTGTACCCTCTGCAAATAAGTCTGCTGCCAGTGAGGTCAGGTAGGTCCTTACAGTGTCTTGAAGCTCTTCATTGATAGCGAAGCATTGTCCACCTAACCACGCCTTAATTTCTCGAAAGAGGTGATAGTCATTGGGTGCTAGGTCAGGACTGTAAGGTGGGTGGTCAAAGACTTCCCATTTGAACTTTTGGAGAACTTCTTTTGTCACATTGGCACTATGCGGTTGTGCATTGTCATGGATCATAACTATGCCAGATGAGACCATACCTCTTTGTTTGTTTTGTATCGCTCTCTGGAGGCGACGTAGGGTCTCACAGTAGACTTTGTCATCTGGCATAGACTGGCGGCAGACTTCTTTGCAGAGGGTATAGGAACACTGGTCTCTTGTTATGACAAATGCCTCAACCTTCATGGTGACTATGTAGAAAAATAAGTAAGAATGTACAAATCTTTTGGTAATAAAATCATCTTGTTACCTCAATACATCTATTATTTATGGCCTGTCAGAACTTGAAGAAAAAAAGCCAGCCCTCGTATGTCTGTTCTGCTTTCCATGTGAAAATTTAAGACATCTCATAAATTGATAACTAAAGCAATGTTATACACATGTAATAATAATAATAATAATAATAATAATAATAATAATAATAATAATAATAATAATAATAATAATGATGATGATGATGATGATGATGATGATGATGATAATAATAATAATCAACAGAGTCCCTCATTTCAAATACCTGGGCGAAATCCTCGAACCAACCGGACAAGAGAAAATAGCCCAGAACAACCGTGTCCAAAAACTCAGAAGAGCCTATGTTGTTGGTCAGATAGGTCGCCAGCTAATCGGACTGCTGCTAGTATTCTCGGTTGTAATAGCTTCTCTAAACCTTTCCCAGCAGTGTCCAGCATACATAGAGGTCTGTAACCCCCAGTTTTCCCTTTACTGATCAGAACCAGTCTAGCTATCTTCCAACGAAAGCTAAAAATTCCCGCTTTCAAACAATGGTTATACATTCTCAACAGCAGTTGAGGACATAATTCGACTGCCACCTTTAGTACTTCTGCTGGAATACCATCTGGTCCAGGGGCTTTCTTATTTCTAAGGGAATTAATTGCTGTTATCAGTTCTTCAGTTGTAAAAGGTGACACATTAACTAGTTCTTTCTCGGCCTCATCATCAATCCTCTCTGCATGATCAGGGAATAGTGTGTGTACTATTTCTTCCATTGTGTGTGGATTCATGATAGGGCTTGACAGCATCCCAAATTTCTTCATAACGATTTTATACCCTAATCCCCATGGATTTTCATCCACTTCCTTAGACATTTCCCACCACTTGTCGGCTTTACTCTTTTTAATTGTATTTCGCAGTCTTTTCTTCATAGTCTTATACTCTACTGAGAGAGCTTCATCGTTATGTCGTGCTCTTTGTGTCCTTCGTCTGAGTCGCAGGCATTGTTTCCTCAACTCAGCAATTTCTTCATTCCACCAATATGCTGGACGCTTGCCTCTCCGTTGTTTAATTCTGGTCATTGATGCGTCACATGCTTGCTGAAGGAGTCTCATGGTGTGTTCCACGCATTTATTAGCAATTATGCTTCTATTGCCTCCGTGACATGTATCCGGCATAGAGTCCATTCCATTTAGTATTACTTCATGAAATTTTTCTCTATCCATAATAGCTATGTTCCATCTTTCTGGCTTGCGCGTAGTAATCCTTAGATGCGGAGTCTCTTGAAGTACACGAAAAGTGATATACTGGTGATCGCTTCCAGTATATTCTTCAATTACTCGCCATTCCGTTATCCTAGACGCAATGTTTTCAGAAGCGAAGGTTACGTCTGGTATAGTTCCCTGACATCCTGGTCGCCGAAAGGTTGTCACATTACCAACATCGATAACCATTAATCCCAATCTGGCGGCCATCTCCATTGTACGTCTCCCTCTAGAATCTGTTTGAGGCATGTTCCATTCAACTGCTTTAGCATTAAAATCACCAGCAACAACTAGGTTAGTAGTGTTCATCCCTTGCAGAGTATCTTCAAGCCCATCTAGTTTTGTCTGGATGTCAGAAATAGCCTCATTCGGGGTAAAATAACAGCTGACAAAAATTACCTTCTCAACTTGGACCCAGACAAACCCATCCCCGCATCCTTGATTATAACTGAATATTTTCCAAGGTCTGGCACCCATATCGCAGCTGTCCCTAGATTGTCTGAAAACCAGCCTGGTTGATCTCTGTCTTGATATTGTTCGCTAAGAATCAAGATGTCTGCTCCTATCTCATAGGTCATCTGCGTCAATAGATCATTGGCAGTTAGACTCCTGTGTATATTGGCTTGAAGGATCTGTACCATTCACCACTGCTCTTTGGCCTTTTCCAGTGCTTCACGAAACACAATACATTTTCCTGAGCCAAGAGCATGATGTCGTTTTGACTCTTCAACGCCTATATCTGTGCAAATTATGCATCGTGGACTCGTTTTGCATCCTACTGTCTTGTGACCAGCTTCCCCGCACTTAAAGCAGAGTTTACTTCTGTCCAATCCTTTACAGTTTCGTGCTTGATGCCCATATGACAGACATCTAAAGCACCGAGGAACTACGGCCCACCGTCTTACTCCGCAGTATAGCCAGCCTACTTTAATTTTGCCTATGTCTAACAGCTTTCGTGCCTCGCTATCTTCTATCTCCACAATGGCGATCTTTTGTCCCCTGCTGTTCGGATTTGTGATTGAGACCTTCAATTCTTGATTAGGATTTTCTAATTCTCGTCTTACAGCCTCCTCTACTTCGGAAATAGTGATGGTACAGTCCATATCCCGAATTTCCAATGTAGTTCTAGGCGTCAAAACCTTTACTTCGCCATCATGACCAAGAGCACCTTTAAGTGCTCTATTAAAATTTTCTCTATTCTCCTTTTCCGTGGCCTTATTAAATTCAAGAAGAACCGCTCCAGATACAGTTTTCCTGATCGATCTAATACCAGCGCCACTATCTTCCGGCTCCACCTTACTGCAGATATCCTTCACAACATCTGCAAAAGTCTTGCCATTCATCGGTTTAATAAGTACGGTTTCAGGGCAGCTTCTTATAGTTGAACGTTTCCGTTGCTCGTTTTTTTTAACAGTTTCAGATACCGGTACTGATTCAGGTTGAGTACCTTCATCTTCATCTGTCTTCTTCTGCCTCTGTTCCCTCTTCTTCTTCTTCTTGGATAACGCTGTTTCCCATTTATCCTGTTCTACGTTTCTGTTTTGTGGTGCTCTGTTCTACTTTCCCTTGAATGGTCAAATCCTTTAGCATTAATGCTCTAGTTGCTTTCCAAGCTTTTCTATGCGTAGATCCCGCATCTAGGGCTTCCTCCAATTTCTTTAAACCTTGCTGAATTTCCATCTTCATATTTTTCTGCTGAATTGCAAGAATACTTTTCAACAGGCCCCTGGCGATTTCCAGTTGTTCTTCCTCTTTTAACATATCCTCCATAATCTGTTGAGTAATATCAAGCCTCAAATTCGTTTTCGCATTCTGCTCAATACTACTATTGCATGTATCATGCATGCGCTCCAAGTCCGTGATATTGTGGCCATGTTCCATAGATGCTGGATTCAAATCCACAGAGTCACCCTGGATTCCAGCACCCGACATCGTGCCGTATAGGGAGTCCAGCTGGCCGTGACTCAGGTCGCAGAGAAATATCTATTCTCTGTTTTTCTATGACGAAACTAGTTAACCTAAAATCGCAATTTCACTAACACACAATATCAATATCTTAAACTTTACACCCACTACCGTAGTTTATCCTATTAAATATTGAAAGCACGTATATTAAATATTACTTATACTCGCTTTCCATGTCAATATACGGGTGATTACCAACGAAATCTTCGATCATTGCATGCACAATAGACTGACTGATCTTATCGCTACCAAGGCCGTCAATAATAATAATAATAATAATAATAATAATAATAATAATAATAATAATAATAATAATATTATGACCTCAGCTACCATGTGCAAGCATTTTAATTTGATGCCATTTGTCTGCTTGCTCATTAAATTTTATGTTCTGTTTTATTCTAGTCCTATTAGATGGCAGAATAAACCGTATCTGTCTTGGGGTGTATACGGCAAGATTTTTGTCACGTAAACACCAATGAGTCACTGGAGATTTTTCATATGTCGACATCGTATGACGTGGAGTGTCGAATGGACTTCTTTCCGCCTTTCAAATAATCTGACTACGGTTTGAACTCGCTATCTTGGGATCCAAAGGCCGACACTCTACCACTTATCCACAGAGGGAGCTATAATAATATTAATAATAATAATGTTATTCATTTTACGTCCCACTAACTAGGGTACTTCTATCATTTTTGGAGCCACCGAGGTGCTGGAATTTTGTCCTGCAGGAGTTCTTTTACATGGCAGTAAATTTACTGACATGAGGCAGGTATATTATAACTCCATTAAATGTCACCACACTAAGCCGGAATCGAACGAGCGAACTTGTGCTTGGAATGCCAGTGCTTCTGCTGTCTGAGCTAAACAACATGGCTTGATCACTTTTTTTGTAACATATTGTTTCTGACACTTAGGAATATGGTCCACACATTCCAGCCTTTCTTATTTCCAGTGCTCCATTTTGGTGGCGAATGCAGTTATTGTCTCTTCAGACCATATTGCAGCAGATCGTCTTCTCGCTCTTTCAAAAACATCCTTTGATCCTTTATCTTGTGTACCGAGGTCCTGAACTTACCTCTTCCTTGAGTCAGTGTCCAGGAGGCATCGACCTGATTGTCCTTCACTGTTGTTGTTGTTGTTGTTGTTGTTGTTGTTGTTGTTGTTGTTGTTGTTATTATTATTATTATTATTATCACTAATATGCATTGCATTTACAAAACATTATTCGAATTAGCATTATGATTTAAGAAGTTATTGAAATACACCTCTTCATACTTATTTCAAGAAATCATCACTAATAAAATAATATATTTGGGAAGTATTTCTTCAGCCATTAATCAAATCATGCTCTTTCTGTTCTTGTTGTTAAGTAGATAATTATGGAGCGTCTGAAATCCAAGGTCCCAAAAATCTTCTCATACTTTCATTTATTCCAGAAAATAACATTATATGCTGTTGTAGGATGCTTGCTGTATAAAGTATAAAGGTACTAATTATTAGAGAGTGTCATGGTTTTCCTGTTTATTGCTCAGAATTTCAGGGTCCGTTATGAAGCTCTGATCTTCTTCCTTATGTTTTATGGCAGTGGTGAGATTGACTTTGGAACTTAAAAGGTGATTAAGAACACTTTTTTTGCTTTCAGAGAAGGAATGCATTGTAAATTTTTATTTTTGATTCCTGCTCCACACTTTGAGGGCTTTCATTGGTTAACCCATGATACATTTTTGATTTAATTGGACAAGTGGTAAATTTAAAAAAAGTGTAGGAGAGAAACATACAATTAATCACATTAATTGTGCACATAACCAGTATGGAACTAAAACAATAGTTCTATGCACCTAGAAGTCAGATGCTGTGTGTTAGTCCTGTTTATACTTTTTGTGGCATGGCTTATTGCGCTGGTGCATGGGCATTGTGAACTTCTCTCATGTCCATGCTGGAACTGCTGAGTAGTTGGCATCTATTTCCGTGCTATGTTGCATCAGCAAGGAGACCAATCAAATTGGCTGCATTGTTTGGGCCACATAGCTGTCAGCTTGCGTTCAGGAGATAGTGGGTGTGTTGGCAGCCCTGAAGATGGTTTTTACACTCAAATGGTAGGGCTGTACTTTAATTATGATCATGGCCATTTCCTTCCCAGTACTAACCCTTTCCCATCTTTCTGTTACCAAAAACACTCTACGTGTAGTGTTAAACAAACAAACAAACAAACAAACAAACAAACAAACAAACAAACAAACAAACAAACAAACAAAAAGTCAGGGGTGGGGAGAGGTGAACTAATACGACAAGGCCCAAAGATCAGCAGAACATGAGTCATACCATGTGCCGGAGTAAAATAGGTCTCAAGTAATGAAATTAATTGAACTACATGAGCAGCATTAATATGATATTAGACGTAGGGACTACTGTAAAACAATAGAGAGAGGTAGGACTATCTTCGAAAATTTGTTTGAAATTCACCTGAATACTTCTTTAACTAACATTTGAGACTATCACAGACAGCATTATAATAGTATATATACAGTATGTATTTTTTTTGGCTTGTAGGCCGTGGTCAAAGACCATGTGGTAGTCCTGATGTTTCACCAAAATCTGCGTTTGACATTTTCAAGGGTTAGGCATAGATATCAAGGATAATTTAATAAAAAACCACCTATTCAATACTTTCCACGTTTAATGTGGTTATTATCTACATGATTTTATGTAGACTTATTTAGGTCAGGTACATGTTTCACCCATTATTTTGGGCATCTTCAGCCTGTAAACAACCTTAGATAATAACCACATTAAATGTGGAAAGTATTGAATAGGTGGTTTTTTTATTAAATATCCTTGATATCTATGCCTAACGTCATCTTCAATACGGAACAATAATGAGAGTTGTTACTAGTAATTTTCAAGGGTGTCGCTATCTCTGACTCCTATGGAGTTCTCAGTGGAATGGAGTGGTATCACAATTCCACCTCAATATATAGTGCAGGCTGTGGTGCGCTGCCTGCCTATTGGTCTGCCATGGTGAGGGGATGGTCACTGATTGGCTGCTCTTATTGCCAATTATTGAGGCGATGTGAAGCCTGGCGCTGGCTGACTTACCCTGGTTGCTGGACACCTGGGATGGAGTGCTCACAGATATATATTATAACACTGACTATTTATGGCTTTACCGGGCGAATTGGCCGTGCGGTTAGAGGCGCACAGCTGTGAGCTTGCAACCGGGAGATAGTGGGTTCAAACCCCACTATTGGCAGCTCTCAAGGTGGTTTTCCGTGGTTTCCATTTTCACACCAGGCACATGCTGAGCTGTTCCTTAATTAAGGCCATGGCTGATTCCTTCCCACTCCTAGGCCTTTCCCATCCCATCGTCACCACAAGACCTATCTGTGTCGATGCGACGTAAAGCAAGTTGTAAAAAATATATATATTTATGGCTGTACCCATTAGTGCGTTGGGCCATGGTTCACAAATTCTTTTTTTTGCACAGTCAGCTAGCATTTTTATCACTCTGTTTTGCTCTGTCGATGACACCTTTGTAATTTGGAGCCATGGAGATGAATGACTACAGTGGTTTCTACAGAATCTGAATAACATCAGCATAAATATTCAGCTCACTACGGAGTTAAAAAGTGAACAAAAACTCAGTTTCCTCATTGTTCTGGTAATGAGGACGGCCGATTTAAACTTGGGATGTATGATATACCACAAACCAACCCAAACAGACCACTATCCAAAGAAGATGTCAAGCCACCACCCACAACAAAAATATGGAGTGTTAAAAACGCTAGCTGACCGTGCGAGAAGAATTTGAGAACCACGGCACATAAGTAAGGAGCTCAGCCGACTCAATATAGCCCTAATGCTAACGTGTACAGCCATAAAGATATACAGTGAGCACTCCATCCCAGACATCCAGACACCAGGAATAAGGAAGATGAGCGGTCGGCAGCTAAAGCCTTATCTGATGTGCATTGGGAAAATACTGACAGAATAGGGAGGCTACTGGAGTCTGATGGAGCAAAACACGTATATAAGCCAAGAAGAAAATGAAGAAATTACTATAATCTGCTAAACACAAGTAGCATCCTCTCTCCACTGCAGCTGTCTACAAGATCCCATTCAGCTGGGGGCAAGTGTACATCGGAACAACAAAACGCAGCATCGTCATCCAACTGAAAGAGCGCAACGGACACAGTTGGCTGGGACAAAAAAATAATTAATCATAAAACATTTAAGCTCTTTAGACTTATGGTTTTAACATTTGCAACTGATAAAATTAAATTATGGTTTCCTTCTAGGAACCTTATTTTTGAAATAATTTATCAGTCACCGAACACTCGCTGCTAGTAGTCCACGATGTACAGTACAGCAATGATGAAGTACTGTCAACTACAGTGTCCTATTACGCCCGGCATCAAAGGGAAGCCATTGAGAACCTGTAGCACATAAATAGCTCATCTGTAACAAAGCCTAGTTTCCAGTACTTAAAACCTTGAAGCCTGGAGGACATGGTGGCCACAGAAGGTCAGAAAAAACATTGGGCAATCAATTGCCTGTCTCCGCCCGGGCAAGTCAGCCAACACCAGGCTCCACATTGCTATAATTGGTCATAAGAACAGCCAGTCAGCGACTATCCCACCACCACGGGCGAATAGACGAGCAGTGCACTGCTCCCTGCACTATATATTGAGGTGGAATTGTGATACCACTCCATTCCACTGAGAGCTTCATCGGACTCAAAGAAAGTGGAACCCTTGAAAATGCTGAACGAAGTCTTAGGTAAAACATCGGGACCATCATATAATCTTCGACCCCTCAACTGTTGCTAAAACAGGCGAGTTGGCCGTGCGGTTAGGGGCTACGCAGCTTTGAGCTTGCATCCGGGAGATAGTGGGTTCAAACCCCACTGTCGGCAGCCCTGAAGATAGTTTTCCGTGGTTTCCCATTTGCACACAAGGCAAATGCTGGGGCTGTACCTTAATTAAGGCCATGGCCGCTTCCTTCCCACTCGTAGGCCTTTCCTATTCCATCGTTGCCATAAGACCTATCTGTCGGTGTGAGTAAACCAAATTGTAAAAAACTTTTGCTAAATATTTACAAAATAGCAGAAAGGTTTTTATTGGGTAGAATAGATTTCCTTAATCTGGTATCTTCTTTTTTTAGTCTTTACCAAATTCAGTAAAAAATTAAACATATTTTGATTCTTAAGACATTTCTAAATGAGTATTTATCTCCTAATAATAAGTTTCTTATGAGGAAACTAAACATTCCTTTCATGTTCCTCCTAGATATCCACTTCCTTTCCCAAAGTCAATTCACTTTATTCTGTTTGTTTTACTAGCACAAGTTACAAAATACCCACAGTAGTTCATGCTAAAACTACAGCTTTCCTCTAGTTCATGTTCTTTTCGAAAACACATTCCACCCGTTTGCTTGTCCATCTTCGACTCGAGCACCATGAATTAATGAAACACAAACAGTTGCACTACGTTCAGCTGACATATAGCACTTGATGTAGTGCCACAATAAACCAATGTAAACAGGAACTGGATAGTGAATATTGTAAACATTTTTTAAGGAGAGAAAAATATGTGTACAGTTAATGCTGCACCAGGTTTGATAGGTTTTGGACTGTAATGGAATAGGAATGAGGCAGGACTGGGATAGGAGCAATCTCACATCAAGCTTGCACCTATTTTCTGGCAGGAACTAAGAGTATTTAATGATGTCCATCTGTTGCATGTAGTACTGGTGATATTAGACATAGTATACTGCCAACGGTCACATAAACTGCACGTCTGTGTTGTTTTACTCATTCTCACAATGGATCCTTCACAGAAAGTCAGTGTTTTTTAATTAAATTTTTATTTCATTATTGAATGCGTAATTGACTTTTCATTGCTTCTCAATGGAATGTCACTGATATATTTGTGTGTTTTGTTTACTTCTGAATTTACAAGCAGTGTTTGGCTCAAGGGTATGGATTTATGAGGTTTTAAATTAAATATTACAATTTATTGCATCCCTGTTTTGATTAATTGGATGAAGGATAAAGGGCCCCACACACTGTATTTAATATCAGTTATTTTCTTGTGGTATCAGAGATGGAACATCTGTGTTGACGGGTCTCATTATGCATGTCTATGTTGGAGGGTTAAGATACACTCCAGAATCTGCAAGGTGTGAAAGTGGGAAATCACAGAAAACCATCTTCAGGGCTGCTAAGGATGGGGTTGGAACTGACCATCACAGAAAATCATCTTCATGGGTGCTAAGGATGGGGTTTGAACTGACCATCTGCTGAATGCAAGCTAACAGCTACGCAGCAGTTTCCTTTGTTTTGTGTATTTTGTTAAGTTATCAGTTATCTAAACAATCGATGTTATTCTTTTTATATTTTACTTCTATCTAACGTGTGCTTGTGCATTTATTAATTGACAAGCCACAGTTAATTTAATAATTATTTTATAACAAGTTGACTGACAGAAATGTCTTCTAATTTATTGTTAACTCAAACCAGTAAATACTGACAGTGATGCCTTCTGAACAAACCAGGCTCATGGTTTTGACTCCATACTTCCTTTTCTACCTTCTCTAAATGTTGTACATGCTATTGCTAACACTCAGTTTCTCCTGCTTGCAGATCTCTCCTGTGAAAGCTGGAGTGTCCCTTTACTTACAGCCATCGGCAGTCACCAGTCAGACTTAACGTGGACGGTTAGACCTCCAGCAGGGAAGGAAGGACAAGTTGGCATGTTTGGTTGCAAAGACTGTGGTAGACATTATACTTATAAACACAATCTTCTGAGGCATGTCAGACATGAATGTGGCAAAGAACCAAGATTTTTCTGTCCTCACTGTCCTCACAAGACAAAGCGCAAAGCTGACCTGAAATTACACATCCGATTGAAACATGGAGCTTTTTAAAACCATTCAATCTAGAGACCGAAGTTAAACTGCATCCCAGTTAAATATGTTCACATGCACTGGCTGTAATGTGTTAATGTGCAGTATTTATTTGACACTTATGAATATTTTTTAAGTATTTGCAGTGTATTGTGCACTGAAGTGACATTTTCAATAAAAACTTGCAGTATACATGTCTTATTTTATTTTTATGTCTTTTATTATTAAAATTGACATAATTGCGTCTACCCCTCCCCATTTCCCAATTAATATTTTAATTGGCAATGCTCATTGTTCATTTAATGTCTAAATATTTTAATTGAGTTTGTTTTTCATTAGCATGTAGTTTTGTTTGCAACATTTGTTGTTATTCAGGTCTTATGTCAAGTAATAAGCAGTATTGTCATGCAAGTTTATTACTGCATTATGTGTGATGCTATGAAGTATAATAATTCCAGTGCCTTCTTATTTATGGAAGTAATTTTCACCAGACATTTTACACCTTACCCTTAGGCTCATGCTTGGGAGAATCCATTGCTCCAGTTTTTGTATGTGTGCTATAAACTTAAGCTATCAGTTGACAGTAACCAATGAGAAAATTCTTCTCCTGAGGTATAAATAGTTACAGCTTTAAACTTTATATGAGACTTACTAATAAGCAATAAGAAATGGACTAAGTGACATTAAATCAAAATGTGTTGAATAGGGTAGCTGAGATCATAGATTAAACTATTTTTGTTGAAAGATAAGTAACCCAACGTTTCCAAACATCATTTTTGTATTTGATTGATACTTTCACAGTCCAGAACAGTCCAGCTTCATGGCTGAGTGGTCAACGTTTTGGCCTCTGGTCCTCGGGGCCCTGGGTTCGATTATTGACTGGATTGTGGTATGTTAATCGCATATGATTAATTCCATTGCTGTTCCCAATGTTCTTGAAACTAATGTACAACACATAATACTATCCTTCACCACATGAATGTCTGTCTCCTTGGTTGAATGGTTAATATAGTGCTCTTCAGTTCAGAGGGCATCAAGTTCAATTCTCAGCCGGGTTGGAGATTTTCACCTTAATTGGTTAATTCCCTTTGCTCAGGGACTGGGTGTTTGTACTGTCACCAACATCTCTGCAACTCACACAACACCCACAACACTATCCTCCACTACAATAACATGCTGTTCCTTAGACATGGCAGATGCCTCGTTGGAGGGTCTGCTAAAAATAGCCTCATGACATTAAAACCACATGAATACACAATTTTGTAGATGTCACTGCCCCCCATAAGAATCTGCACCAGACTAGCGATAGTCATATGAAATTAATTAACCCAGAATAAGGGACATGGCGATCTTTTGAGTTTGTCATCTCCGTACAGGCCATGAAGGCCCTGGGAGGGGTGGAAAATAAAGGCTTCCACTACCCATAGTCTCGGCACTTGATGGGGAAGAGTGGTTAGCTCTATGCCCAGCCACCTCTGCCTCCAGGAATTAACCTGGTACTCATTTCTTTTGTAGGAGCTGAGTGAATCTCAGGATCATGTGCACCTCCGGGAGCAGGAATCTAATTTATTAAATTTTTTGCGGTGAATCGAACCCACGTACTTCCGGGTGAACTGAGCACGCCTTTACTGCCTTGGTCAAGCAGCCCCTAAAAGAGAATTAGCCAACGGCACGTGATGTTCCCGAGCAGTCTCCCATTCAAGTACTGATCCTGCCCAATGATGCTTAACTACAGTGATCGGACAAGAACTGGTGTATTCAACATGGTATGGCAGTTGGCTTTTGAGTTTATACCTTCTGACATTATTAGAACAGTAATAATTTATTCCTGAGAAAGCAGCACAAAATCTTCATAAGAAATTCATTTTTCTGCAGTTTGTCTCCTTCCATACAGTATAATCAAAAAAAAAAAGACCACCCTGCCTATGTTGACCCTTATTTAATAGAGTTACATCTTTCTTCCCTGTACTGTTTGTGAATGAAGATATATGTTTCTTATTTCTTCTTATTTATCTTTTGCCAGGCTGAGTAGCTCAGATGGTAGAGACCTGGCCTTCTGAGCCCAACATGGCAGGTTCGATCCTAGCTCAGTTTGGTGGTATTTGAAGATACTCAAATATGTCAGCCTCATGTTGGTAGATTTGCTGGTGTACAGAAGAACTCGTGCAGGACAAAATTCTGGCAGCTCAGCATGCCCAAAAACTGTAAAAGTATAGTTAGTGGGACATAAAACAAATAACATTATTATTATCATTGTTATTATCTTCACTTCATAATTGTATTCATTAAAATCTGATGGAAGGCTCATATATATGTCAAAATTGCTGATCATTTGCAATATTGTATTCAATATGAGTGAGCATTACATTGTTGTGTTCATTCTATCAGTAAGGGACTATGCCTTTAACAAAGATTTCCTTTCTTGTTTCTTCTCACTCACTCACTCAATCACTCCATAGGCTTCTGAGGGACGTGAAGTTTCCATGCCGATCTCACAATCCTCTTCCATCCTTTTCAATCTTGAGCCCGCTCTTCCCAGTTATCAATTTGGAGGGTCCGGCATACCTTGTTGATCTCATTCTTCCAGGTGCTTTGGGATCTTCCTGAAAGTCTTTTCCCATTAAGAGTTCTCGTTTCTTCTATGAGTATAATTTAATGTATAATGCTGTAGTTTTATAATCTATCTATAACTAAAAAAACAGATCCTTTGTGCAACACCCCATTAAGGCTTTGGCCTGCTGAGATCACTGCTGCTCAGCCATCTCATCAGCCATATTGTTTGTGATCAGGTCCACTTTTTCTCATATCAGCCAGCTCACGAGGCTGAGTGAACCCTCTTCCAGCCCTCAGTCCGGAATTAAAATCCCTGCACTCCGGGTTAGAGGTGGTGATGCCAGTGATTATTGTTTTATGAGGAAGTACAACTGAACAACTATCCTCTATTAACACTAATCAGACAAAAAAATGGAAGGGGTTGGACACTTTGAACAATGAAGGTATTGGCCAAAGAATGACAAGGATCATGGAGAGTTGATCAGAGGTGGTCAGATGGGATTGATGAAAGTGAGGAGCCTGACACAAGTAAGCAGAAGCAATGCCAGGACTCAGTTCAGGGCCCCATGATCGCCAACCCATCCTTCCAAGTTAAGAGCCCCTGGAGCATCTGGAAAGTGGCATGCATGCTGTAGTCTAGTTTGCATGTATCTGTAACTGTTGTAAATAATTTAAAATATACTGAGCGAGTTTGTTGTGCTATTAGGGTCAGGCAGCTTTGAGCTTGCATTAAGGAGATATTGGGTTTGAACCCTACCGTTGACAGCCCTTAAGATGGTTTTCCATGGTTTCCCCATTTTTACACCAGACCTTAATTAAGGCCACGCCAGCTACCTTCCCAGTTCTAGCCCTTTTCCATCCTTCCATCGCCAAAAACCTTTGATGTGTTCGTGCGACATTAAACAAGTAGCAAAAAATAAATTTTAAAAAAATTAAAATACAGGAGACATGGAAATGTTTAATATTCCCAGCAATGATTTCATAATTTTCAGTTGGGCATTGCTAAGCATTGGACTAGACTTGCAAATACTGTATAATGTTATAACTTATAATTCAGACTTCTTAAACACTTAATATTGAGTGAGTTAGCTGTGCAGTTCAAGCTGCATAGTTGTGAGTGTAGGTCTGGGAGATGGTGGGTTCTAAACCTACCATTGGAAGCCCTAATGATGGTTTTCTCTGAATTTTCCCACCAGACAAATGCTGGGGCTATACCGTACCTTAATTGAGAATACGGTTGCTGCTTACCCAGTCCTAGACCTGTTGTATCCCATAGTTGTCTAAAATACTATTTGAGTTAATACAGTATTGAAACCTTAACAAAAAAAAAAAAAAAAAGAGCATTTGTGAAATTAAGATGTCCATTTGTATGAGACCAACAGTCTACCGCTGATCCACAGAGGCAGCTAGAATGTTGTTAATATCCTATCTAGTTTGCATGCACAGTTTCACCTGGTAACTTCGTACATAGGTTGACAATTGAAAGTTGATTGGTGCAATAAAACATCTCTGAATAGGAAAATGTCCAATTGGAAATTCATTATATCAACATTTTTCATCTTTGGGCAGCTCTGTCATTGGTGTTTATTGCTACTGGACATGTCAAATAACTTCTGTCGGGTGAAAATATTGATTGTACATTCTAATTTGGCATATTGAATTAGACCTACTTGATCTAAAAGTGAATACGATTTGAAATACTTGAGATAAAACACATTTGTGAATATTTTTGTTTAAAGCACATCACAAATGGCCCGTGCAGAACTCATGCTCCCTCTTCAGTGAATTATCTGAGTAGTAGAAGTCATAAATCAAGTCAATCAGCATATTTCTCCATTTCAAATGACATATAACACTTAGCAATAGAACCCTGGATGTTCATAATTCATTTGAGGTTTATTTACTTCCTCCTGCTACTTCTTCTGCTCCTCTTCACCCTTCTCTTCCTTCTCCTTCTCCTAGTTCTTCTTCTTCTCTTCAGCCTTCTCTTCCTCCTTCTTCTGCTCCTCTTCAGTCTTCTCTTCTTTCTCCTCTTCCTCCTCCATTTCATCATCGTCATCGTCCTCTTCTTTCTTCTCCACTTCCTCATTCTCCTTGTCCTCCTCTATCTTTTCCTCTTTAATTTCCTCTTCCCCTTCCTTCATCCTCTTTTCTTCCGCATTCATCTTTCTTTTCCTCATCCTCTTTTCCTTTTTTCTTCTTCCTTCTCCTCTTCCTCACCTTCCTTCTACTTTTCTCCCTCTTTCTCAATATTTCTTCCCCTCCTTCAACTCTTCCTCCTCCTCCTTTTCTTTCATTTATAGAATTTAGTATTGTATGAAATTCATTTCTGGCTGATTGCAATCTTTTCTTCTTTCATTTATAGATCTCATTGGCAGCTTTGAAACCATCCAGTTTGGTGAACGTGGCGGTATTGAAATGCGTGGTTCAAGTGAACTCTCTATTTGTTATAGACTCCCACAACAGTTGTCAGAGTTTTTTCAGTGTTCCAACTGTGCTAAAGTGTTTTCTAAGAAGAAAGCCCTCTACAGGCACTCACTGGAATGTGGAATTGAACCAAGATTCTTCTGTGCCTATTGCCAATACAAAACAAAGCGCAACCTTGATTTGCGTAAGCATATTCAACGGAAACATGGATTTATGAGTAATGAGGCTCCAAACTATCTCTAACTGTGTGAATTTCGTTCATCATTTGGTATTTTAATAAGGGAATAAGTTTTACAGTCTTAAAATGTCTCATATTCTTATGCACATATTACAAAAGTAAGAAGGCATCTTCTTCAGTGAATTTGTGACTTTACAGGGTGCGTTAGCCAGTAAGCTATCCTAGGCTATAGCCTACAAGAATGAGACAATAAAAGGGAAGAATTGTGAAAGACTATTGACCAGGAAAATTCCTTTAATTTGTGATAATAGAAAAAAATCAAGTCCTTGTAATGGCTTGATTTTGTAAAAGAAACAGGAAAATTTTTCAAGCATTTAAATTATGTTATTTAAAATACTATACTTAATAATGAATGTACATCACCACCACCACCATCATCTTCATCATCATCATCATCTTCTTCTTCTTCCACCACCTCCTCCTCATGCAGCATCACTCAGCAGTGCTCGGATATCAAATAACTAATTATCAGTTTAAAGTTAAATTACTAATTAGTAGACTACCTATAAATGATTGTTACTAATAAGGAGTATTTTTTTAAATGAATAAGACTGAAATATTATTATGAAACAAATGTTTTTTAAATCATTCGTCTCGCAGGATATGTAAGTCCCATCGTTTCTGTAATGGACATTCAATTGGATGATGAGTCACACCCTCCGAGCACTTCCATTAGCATTTGTTTGTAGTTTGGTTGAAAATATCATGGACATTTTTTTTCTACAAATAGCCATGGAATGTGGGATTTCTTCTCTCAGTTTTGCCCCTACTGTTATCTTTGGTTTAAGTCTCAGAAAGTGCAGCATTTCATCACAATTTCTTCTTCCATTCAGTCAACAACAGTATTTAACAGAGTCTGACAAGAAGTGTTTTACTTAGTAAGTCAGAAGCAACTGAGAGTAATAACACAGATAGTGCAATTAGTAATGATCATTTAGGCAAGGATGATGTTACAGTGTTCCATCAATCACAACAAAACATGGGAGGAAATGGTAACTGGGCGTAAGTGACAGGAGAAGAAGCAATTGGATATTCATGTGTTTACTGAAAAGTGTGAGGTGTCGGAGATGCTTCAAATGAAGTACTGGGGCAGTCCTCCGTTCTGATGACTCATTTCTGCTACTCAGTTTCATAGCGAGAGAGTGCCATTCATAAGAGAGTTTCATCTTTGGTTTGGGATGTATAGGGTAAAGAGAAAGCAAGATAATGACAAGAAAAGGGAGAGGCTAAAAGAAAAGTGTTTGTTATATAGGTGAGCTTAGAAGCAAAAACAGAGACTGAGAAGAAGTAGGTTCAGTAGAACTGGGCTTGATGAGGATGTAATATATCTATGTGTAACATATCTATGTGGAATTTGTCCTTATCTTTTGTACCCGCTGCCCACACTGTCCTAGCTTTGAAGTTTATCTTTTGTGCATGTACACTCCCTTTCCCAGCTTCCTATTTTTGATTTATAGTGGGCGATGTATATGAACTGGGTGGTTTTCGAAACAATCCCATTTCTGTCTGGTAGCAGGTAGGAAGACGCAACTACACTCCAAATATGAAGAAACTGTGGGAGATTCAATTATCGTCACAGAAGATGTATGAAATCACTTCTATCTTCCCGTAGACACAACTGTACCTGTCGCTTCATGCTTCTGGTAGTTTGCTGCAACATTTCCTCGTCTATTCCATTGATTTCAGTCATGATGTTGGTTTTCAAATCTTCAATTGTTCATGGTCATTTTCAATTCACTTTATCCTTGAGATAACACCACAAGAAATAATCTGGTGTCATTACATATGGTGATCTTGACAGCCACAAATTCTTAGAGATTGCTGTGTTCTCAAAGCTGCTGATCAGAGCAAGAGACTCAGCTGATGTGTGGCAAGTAAAATAACCCTGAGTTAGCTCAGTGTCATCTAGTTGCTCAATGAATTGCAGGGAAATGCCCTTGTAGTGGTCTGTGTTCATCGTATTCCAGGAGAAGAATGGACCCACTGTTCGGTTTGCTGAGACTGTACACTAAACTCTGATGTTCTGTGGGTGTTTGTGGTGTCCTAGATGTACTAATTATTTAGATGAACATTCTATTCATTCAAATCAAAGATTATAGTATTTTTCTGAAGATCAATTTTTTCAATTACAACCTACTTCTTTTCTTAAATCTGTCTTCTCCTTTTTATTGTTCCTTGGAAAATATTCCTCAGTTATCTGTGGATGTTTGAATGTTGTGATATTGCTAGCTTGTAAATTGACACTGATTCATTAAGACAGTGTTATACATCCTTCAGTCATAAATGTTGTATGCATTATTTATTACTTATGTTACATTCTCAGTAATGTAATTAATTTTATGTATGCCTCTGCTCTTGTTCTATGATGACAGCTCATTCCTAATTTGTCTGTCTGCTAATATCACTCTGACATACAAGTAACCAAATGGATCAGTCAGCTCCTACACACTTAGTTGCTTTTCTTTCCTTGTATGAAGCAGAGAGTTAGATAATTTTGTAACAACACAGGGTAGATGGAATAATCCATAATATGTACAGTATTTTAAGAAACTTAAGTGTATTTCTGTAAGAAAAAATAGAAAATATTTATCCTGGTTGTGTATAACACAGGTATTTGTATATCAGTTAAAAAAATTCTGTTGACTGTTTCAATTTTCCGTCCACTATTGTTAAGTGTTGATAATTCCAAAGTTTCTACGATATAAAGTAAGATATAATTTATTGTTATAAATTGTTTGAGAGTTTTGTGTATTTTCTGTGGGTTATTAGAAGAAGTACAAATATGTGCATTAGATGCTGTTGGAGATGAACATGAGAATTGAAATTGTTTGAAATATATATTGCTTCTCCTTATCTCTCATTATTTGCAGTATTAATGTTTAGTTCTTCCTATCATACGATTCTTCCCTCAACTTCAGGGGTTTACCATAATCTGAACGTTTTGTAAATAGCATATATTCTTTGTATATACTGACCCAAGGAACACTTGTTATAAAAATCATTTAATATATAGAAAGATAGGAACATGAAAAAGAACACTCCTAGCTTTCTATGTAATACTTGATTTGTCAGTTGTTTCTTATTTTCCATTTATTTATTTAGTGTAGGGGCTGCCTGGCTGAGGTGGTAAAGGCATGCTCCGTTCATCCAGAAGGATGTGGGTTTGATTCACTGTCAGGAAGTCGAACAATTTAAGAAATGAACTTTCCACTTCCAGAGGTGCACATGGCCCTGAGGTTCACTCAGCCTACATCAAATGAGTACGAGGTTAATTCCTGAGGGCAAAGGCAGCTGGATGTAGAGCTAACCACTTTACACTAAATGCCGAGGTTACGGATAGTGGAAGCCTTTACCTTCCACCCCTCCCAGGGCCTTCATCGTCTGTGTGGAGATGACCTTGCTTTTTTATTTAGTATATGGCTAAAATTGTTATAAAATAAATTATCTCCATTAATGGAATATTTTATGTACCTCTGAATTACCGGGCTGAGTGGCTCAGTCTGTTAGACCCCTGGCTTGGCTTTCTGAGCCCAAGTTGGCAGGCTCAATCCTGGCTCTGTCTGGAGGTATTTGAAAGTGCTCAAATACGTCGGCTTTGTGTCATTAGATTTACTGGCACATAAAATACATTCCTGGCTTAAAGACCTGGACCACTGGTATGGACAAAATTCCATGGAAATCATTCGAGCCACTGTTTCGTGAGTAATCATGATCAATTGGATCATCAACCTTCGTAGGGAGACGACGTCATAAGAAGAAGACCTCCCACATATATACAAAAGGGATAAAATTGAATACAGTATTTTAGAAACTCAAACAATTTATACTCATCATTTAATAATTTCTTAACACATGCTAGCCCATCTGGTGGCCATGTTCATTAAGGCGTGAAGTCTATATGGTCTATATGGTCTGGTTGGCCAGTTTGAGTCCCGTTGGTCGAAAAATGTTCACCATCAGAAAGTTGGGCGGCAGGGTAGGAGAGGTGGTGGTATACAATTTTTAATCAGGAATTGCATGCCAAAAGCCTGGATTCAATTCCAAATCTCTCCGCAGTGCTCATATGGAGTGAGGGCATATAGAACTGTTGGTGGTGATTTACCTGTCAGATAAGGATGTTAACCTTTGAGCAGACCCCTAGGTGTTATTCAACAGGAGTAGGCTACGTGCCGACAGAGGGTTTCTCCCTCTCTCTACCTTATTATCATCATCCCACATCCACCTGCACCATGTGAGCCAAACATATCCTCGGACACTCCCAGCACTAAAAGGCCATACAATAAATGCTCAAGTGATAACGCTGAAAATTAATAATAAAAAACAATATTGAACTTTAGATGCAACTGTGTATTTCTGAGATGGCACTCAACGATAGTTGATTCAGCATAGCTGTAATAAATGCATAATGCATACAGCCCCTACTCTTAAATGAAATAGTATAATGTTCTTTGAAAACAATTCTATATCATGCAAAGCAACACCTGATGATGGAGCAAAGTCTCTGAAATGCATTGTGGAGCAAAACATTTAATAAAAATTGTGACCAGTAACAGTTTTAATTATTTATAAAGAAGAAATTCCAGTATCTCAGTGTCTCAGAAAACCATGAAACCATATGAAGAGATCTGTAACTTTAATATACAACGTTGTTAATGTGGTTAAGTTTTTATTATTACTCCCTGTGAATCATTACTGAATAAATACAAAGATAGCTTAATGCTTATCCATGGATCCTAGTCACTTCATTTTACATAATTTACCTGCTGGTACATTTTTGTCATTTTAATTTACTTTTTAATTATTTAAGAACTATTAACAAAAGTACAGATATATTTTTATTTTCTACTGTTGATTGTGTTAGTGCCAGCCATGAGGTGTAGGGATAGGGTGCCTGCCTCTTACCCAGGCCCCAGGTTCGATTCTCGACCAGGTCAGGGTTTTTTCCCTGGATCTGAGGGCAGGTTCGTGGCCCACTCAGCCTACGTGATTACAATTGAGGACCTATCTGACGGTAAGGTAGTGGCCCCGGTATAGAAAGCCAAGAATAATGGCTGGTAAGATCCATCGTGCTGATCATACAACATCTTCGGGCTGAGCAGCGGTCAGTTGGTAGGCCATGGCCTCTCGGGGCTGTTGCACCATGGTTTTTTTTGTTGTTGTTGTTTTTGTTGTTGTAGTTGCTGTGTTATCTCTTGAATTTCAACTTATATGATAAAAATATAGTGAGATACTACTTCAAGTGTTTCAGCCTACCACTAGAATTGATTTTCTCTTCAGTGTGAATGTAGGACTATAAGTGGAATTTTCTAACAGGCCCTGGGTTCAAGTCCTGAGTGACAAAGAATGTTTGAAAAGTGCTTGGTATTGGTAAAATATTGAATAAGATGGAAAGTTCAGTTGTAAGCGGAGTTTATTGTATTGATTTTAGCTACCTATAGCAGTAATTATATGTGTTTAAGAGTCTTGAGGAATAAATCTTGTAAGCCTAATTGTATGCAGTAATAAAACACTGTCAGGGGTTTAAACTTGTAAGACCTTGAGGGCCACTTTGGAAACCTTAGGCGTTATTGCGAGCCATACTTTAATAATAGGCCAATTTTCGTAAAATTCTGCAAATACTACCAGTATGAAATAATATGCATACTTCAATTGAAATGAAGGTTTAATTGCTTAAGCACTATTTACAATTGCATAAAAGAGTGAAATTAAAAATAAACAAAAACTATTTCACCCAGAACAATTGAATTTTGAAGAAGAGCACCCAACAATGTCAGTTTATTTGAATTAATATTTGACAAAAAACAAAAAGGAAAAATACCTTAAAGACAAACTGAAATTATTAATGTAGTCAAACAAAACTTTTAAAGGGAAAACTTAGTGGTAGTACTGTGGTCGATCAGCTGCATCTACCAATGAATGAAAGTCCACCTCCAGCTCTCTAGTTGCTGATCTCATAAGATGGAGCAAGGAATAATCTTTAAGTCTACCTCAGTACTGATTTTTAATGAATTTCATAGAAAGGAAAAAAACCTGCTTTCAAATATGTACATGCTCCCATACACTGAAGTCATTTTTTCGTCTAAATTGGGTAAGCTTGGGTATTTGTCACTGGGTAGGGATACCTTTTCCTGTCTGGTCCAAATCCAAAGATCTTCCTTGCAGAGAGAACATTGATATTCATTTGTAAAAGTCTAAAATCCCAGCAATTTACTTGCAAGAGTACTTACCTGAAAATATTTTTGAAAATGCAGACAGTACTACCAACAAGAGAAGAACTGAAGCAGCCTCCTACACAAGTGGAAATGCAAGTATGTTTCGGTATTCATTGTATGCTTGGTTGCAAAAAGAATTCCATGGCTGAGGTTGGAATTCAAGATTTGGAATGGATCCCATAGCAGTTTTTATAAGGATTAAGACCTAAACTGACATACCTGAGGGCTCGTTTTCTCCAAAATTTTTGATTTAATGTTACAAATTCAATCAAATATAGGCCTACTCTATTTAGATCAAATGAATACCTAAAACATGAAATAATATTAAAGAATGAATTAGTATGCACTCAGGTCTGTAATGGGTATGCAAATTAATGTATTCATTCTAACAGAATCATCTTTTGAATTAATAATAAAAGAAATAATTATTTTTTAAACTAGAAGGAGTAATCTAATCAGTCGATTTGAAACATATAGGTTGACTGGGAACAAGGTAAGTCAAGAAACATTTTAATATCAAACGTATTTTAACTTGGAAATGTTATGTGTATTTCTAAATATCAGATATTTGCACAAAATTGGTTTCCTATCCACAACAACACTATTTTAAATTGTATTTACATTCTAAATCTTTAAATCTAAGTGTTTATCTTGTTAAGCCTATTTCCAGGGGTTTTGTAACATTTTCTCTTCCATTGTAAACAGTGAGTTAGCTATGCACTGAGGTTTGTAGCAGCAGTGAACTTGTATTCAGGAGATGCAGGGCTTAAACCCCGCTATTGGCAGCCCTCGGGATGGTTTTCTGTGGTTTCCCATTTCCATGCCAGGCAAATACGGTACCAAAGTTGTACCTTAATAAATACTGTGACCGCTACCTTCTTAGTTCTGACACTTTCCTGTCCCAGCATTGCCCGAACTTGAATATGTTGATGCGTCATTGAACTACTAGCAAAAAGCAAATGCTCCCATTGTCTTAGTTTTAATGTCTTTATCTTGGCAATAGGAAGAATAGACTTGTAAATTATTCTTGGAATTATCTATATAGTGCAATAAGGTACATTATTAAAAAAGCAGAAGTACATCTTTACCTTGAATTTTTGTTTATTGAATTAGTAGAATCAAAGTGTCAAAATTTGTTAAATTTGTAAACAACATTGTAAATCTTTTACATACTGGTACATATCTATTTCTGTCAGGAGTATGGAATGGAATGGTGTATGGCTTTTAGTGCCGGGAGTGTCCGAGGACAAGTTCGGCTCTCCAGATGCAGGTCTTTTGATTTGACGCCCGTAAGCGACCTCCGTGTCCTGATGAGGATGAAATGATGATGAAGATGACACATACACCCAGCCCCCGTGCCAGTGAAATTAACCAATGATGGTTAAAATTCCCGACCCTGCCGGGAATCGAACCCGGGACCCCTGTGACCAAT
Organism: Anabrus simplex; assembly: GCF_040414725.1. Taxonomy (NCBI): domain Eukaryota; kingdom Metazoa; phylum Arthropoda; class Insecta; order Orthoptera; family Tettigoniidae; genus Anabrus; species Anabrus simplex. The sequence goes on from NC_090265.1 coordinate 670,028,815, forward strand.
GGCCAGCACGCTAACCATTTAGCCATGGAGCTGGACTCTGTCAGGAGTGTTTTAAGCTGAAATTCTGTTAGATGTTGGAAGTGGCTAACATGATCCTTATGTTATGTGAAAATGTAATGCTCTAGGGCAATACCACCTCTCTATCTCTCCACCATTTCCAACATATTACTTTTTTTTAAAGAAATTAATTAACAATATAGTTATGGAGTTTATTAATATTTTAGGACCTTTGCACTTTTTCCATCTATGAGTTTCTACCTTCTCTTATTAAAACTCAGTGATACCTCATTTAGAACTGTCATTGACAAGTATTTCTTTTACCACAGATACATCTTGGTGTTGGAGAGGATATCAGACCATAGGAGATGGATTTTGTAGTGGTGCTACTTATCATGGCAAACGTGATAGGTGTCATCAGTTTGGAAAACACGCTCAAGGCCCAGCTCATCAGCAGTTATCATTCCAGTGTCAACGTTGTAACCACCGTTACTCACATAAGTACAATCTTGCGAGACACCTCAAGCTTGAATGCGGAAAAGAACCCATGTTTCCTTGTCCTTGTTGTCCTCATAGAAGTTATCGCAATGCTGACTTGAAGCGACATATTCGGTCAAAACATGCTGTATTCCCACCAAAATCATGCAATCGTAGTCATTTTCATTAAATAAACCTGCTAAGGGACTCCAATCAGTTATGTATTTTTATGTAAAAGGCCAACCTGTTTGTGATTTTACGCTCTGTTTTTTTTTCTTCAATTCTTTCGAGTTTAAGAGGATTACATTGTATTAATACATTAGAAATTTCCATTACAACAATTTTAAACAGAAAATCATCATAAAATATAAAACAGTACTTTTAACTGTGTTAATACTTCTTGGTTCAATATTGACCATTTGTGGATGTAAGAATAATTGAAATGTTTGCTCTTTTATGTATATAGCCAGTAATTTTTCTTCTTTACAAACAATAAAAGGTTTTAAGAATATTTACCAAATGTTATTATATTTGATATGGAATACCTCATGTTACAGTTATGCATATCTTGAAAACTCTTAACTTTTGAGCCAGTTCCATTTTCTTCAGATCAGTATCGAGAAGGAGAATTCTTACAGAAGACTGGTCATTGTATTTACTTAAGACAAACTACATATGTACGGCTGATGATTAATGAGTTTATAACAACATCTATAAATTGCTGTACAAATGAGAAATATTCTTGGAGCAATAATTAATTCTGAAGAGTATTGAAAATCAGAAATATTAGCTACAAAGTTAATCACATTCTAATGTGTTTGGCCAGTAGAGAAACTCATTCTGTTTAAGGCAGTTTAGTGATGGAGGTTGAAGTATAGTGACCTTTAAGACACTTTTGTACCTGGCTTGGGTCCCAGGGCTTTCTAATTCTTTCTTGCTGTACAGTACTGATACACAACCTAGCAGCACTCAAACTTTGTTAATATTTACCAATTTTGGAACTATGGGTTTCTTTTCCCTTCTTCTTACCCATCATGTGACAACTGTTTGAAAAGAACCATCTCTCTTCTCGCCAAATGCACTGTAGTCAGGCTGGAATACACAACACAAAATTTCTGGTCACGAGGTCACCATTGGCAACCAAGAATTTGAAGTGGGTAACCACATTTTGGTATTTATAAAATATTGTAAAACATTCAAGGCCTTCTGACTCCAGGCTGGTTCAGTCTAGTGGTATTTGAAGGTGGTCAAATATGCCAACCTTGTGTCAGTAGATTTACTGGCACATAAAATAACTTATGCAGGACAACATTCTGGTACCTCAGCATATCCATAAACTGTAAAAGTAGTTACTGGGACATAAAAACGTAACATTATTATCATCATCATCATTATTGTTAGTTTTCGGGGAAAGTATGGGTGGTAAGAACAGTAGGAGTAGACCAAGGCATGAATATGACAAACAGATTACAGTAGATGTAGGATGTCATGTAAGCCTTCTGGTGGCAATGATCATTAAAGCGTCGAGTCTGTATGGTCTGACATCATCGTTGGCTAGTTCGAGTCCCGTCGGTGGGGGAAAAAAAAATCATCTACAGAATGTTGTCTGGCTGGGTAGGAGAGGCAATGATAAACAATTTCTAATCACTAGATTGTGCCAAAAACCTCACTGCAGTGTTCATATGGAGTGAGGACATATGATGCTCTTGATGGTGATTTGTCCATCAGATGGAGATGTTAAGCCTTGAGCTGGCCCCTTGGTGTTATTTGACAAGAATAGGCTATGAGATAACACTGGATTTCACCCTCTACCCACCTCATCATCATCATCATCATCATCATCATGTCCGCTTCTGTAGTGTATCGATTAGCACTATTAGCTGCCATCCTCGGTGGTCCAGGATCGATTCCTGGTACTGCCAGAGATTTAATAATGGCAGGAGGGTTGGTATGTGGTTAAAATGATACATGAAGCTCACCTGAAAAGAGCTGCACAACCTTTGGTCGAGGACACAAGCTTATTTCACTGTCACAGGTATCCCATGGGCATCAACTGGAAAGACCTGCACAAGGCCTCTTGACTTTATGTTCCACTAATATTTTTACGTTGAGGTGCCAGCATTTCCCTTTTACTTCCACAGTGATTTTAACATCTAATCTCAATAGTATCATTGTTCTGAATTGAGTGGCATATTTGAGCACCTTCATATACCACCAGCCTTGGCCAGGATCAAACCTGCCTACAAAAGGCCAATGTTCTACCATCTGTGCCACTCAGTCCAGCCAGAATTGTCAGTGACCATATCTGATTCAACCATTGCTTACTCCCCTGTTCTATCGGCCACTTTCCATTTATTTTTTGAAGAACTGTAAGCCTTTCTGTATTGTCCATTCAGATTATTATGTGACCAAAGTATTTAAGGTAAATCTTATAATTCTGGAGGAAAATCTATTTGTGATGTGAAGCAGTTTTTTGATGAGTGATGAGTTAGTACGATATTCTGTTCAAGAAATTTGTTATGAACCATCCATATTTCCACATTGCTTCTAGTCACTTAAGTTGAGAGTTTCTCAGCAGATGTTCAACACAAAAGCTTTGTTGAACTCATGTTGTTGTCATCATCTTCCCTACTCATACTGCTCAAAGTTGGAATGTTCAAATTTTTACATATTTGAAAAACTGATAACATCCTCAAGACTGATGATTTCTGAATTTTTGCGTACTGGTTCCTATCACATGGATTTGTAAAAGCTGTTATGTACTTTCAGTAAATAATCTAATGAAATTCAGTAATTATGCAGATAAATAATGGAATGGTGTCCCCAACAAAAGAGTTAAAAGAAATATGTACCGATACTTTTACGACAGCTGCATTTCAGCTATATGACGAAATTAAGTAAAATGTTGTCCAGCTTTTACTTCTACAATGATTTTAACATCTAATCTCAATAGTATCATTGTTCTTAATTGAGTGGAAGGGCTAATAATAGGAAGGTCATCAGTCCCATGACTTAAGAAGGAAAAGGAGGAACTGTGATCCATCAAAGACTGATGAAAATAGGGTTATAGAAGAGAGGGAAGAGAAGGCTTCTTGGAACTCATTAAACTAGCCAAGGTTTAAAAAGAACAAAGTTAACAAGAAAGGATTGGACTGAATAGATGAAAGAGGAGCCTGGTATAGGTGAGTAGACGTGATGCCAGACTCAGATGGGATTCCAGTCCAGCTCTAAATTTTGTGTATATCTTTTTAACTGGCTTACACTCCTTTAATGTCAATTTTTATGAGCAATTATGTGTCCTATAATTTAGCACTATGATCCAACTCCTTTTTATGAGCATTCTCTGCCAATTTGTAATAGAAACATTTGGTTTTATAATTGATTTTTGATAGCAGGCTTTTACTGTAATGTACACTGTATAGCTCCCAACCAGCTAATACAAACATTCATTAACTTTGCAGATTTTGAAGAGCATTGGATTGAAATACCTACAGACTCTACACAGATGCTAGAGGAAAATGAAAATGACTGCTCTGTGTGGCCTGGGGACATTGAAGGAATTTCAGCAGCAAATAGTGAGGCAGAAATAGGTCGGTTTTCATGCAAGACTTGTGGCAAGAAATACACGTACAAAGGAAATCTTACACGTCATGTCAGATATGAGTGTGGAAAACAACCACTCTATGCATGCCACCAGTGTTCTTACCGAAGTAAACGACATGCTGATCTCCTGAGGCACATTCGCACAGTTCATTCCAAGCCTCAGAAGAACAGTGGTCCTCCTCATATCTCGTGGTATTAAATTTGTTCTACTGATGTTTTTACAAGATTATATTTAATGTTGTATGTATATATGTATACACACATTGAAAATTTCCACTTGAACTAAAACAATATCTATATTTTTGTGAACATGATTGTGTACTTTGTATACTAGAATAAAAGTGTCATCACTTATTTAATTTTACAAAATATGTGTTATTCCCTATAACTTGTCTGCATTCTCTCTCTTTTTTAAAATGTCTTATTGTCTTGATATTTCAAAAATATTTCAGTCAATCAAAAGAGGATTAGAAGTGTCAGATGCTGCTATTTAAACTTCAGAAAGAAAATATTACTTTTCATTTGTTTAAATCTCTGTAAATTTTATGAAAAGAAATTATCATACTTTCTCACTACGTAATATCAAATAACAATTTCACACAATTAGTTTTTTGTTTTTGTTTTAGTTTTTTGGTTTATCCCAGGTATTTTGGGTTTTGTTGAAGGCTGAAGTGGCCTACGGTACATCATGTGGTGTTAAATTTGTTTAATTTGTTCTACTCATATTTTGGCAAGATCATATTTAATGTTTTGTGTGTGTATGTACACAATGATGGTAGATCCAGAAAACCACATAACTTTTCTGGTAACAATTCCGACCTTGAATGCACCAGTTTGAATCTCACCTGTCTGTTTAATTTGTCTATTTAGCCCATGTACAGCTCCATGGCTAAACGGTTAGTGTGCTAGACTTTAGCCCAGAGGTTCCTGGGTTCGATTCCCAATCAGGTCAGGAATTTTAATCTGCATTGGTTAATTCTGATGGCTCAGGGGCTGGGTGTGTGTGCTGTCTTCATCATTAGAATTCATCATAGACGCACAAATCACCTGTAGAGAGTCAACTTGAGGGACCTGCACCAGGCCTATTTGGAGGCCATAAGCCATTATTATTATCATTATTATTATTATTATTATTATTATTATTATTATTATTATTATTATTATTATTATTATTATTATTATTATTATTATTATTATTATTATTATTATTATTATTGTTGTTGTTGTTGTTGTTGTTGTTGTTGTTGTTGTTGTCGTCGTCGTCGTCGTCGTCGTCGTCGTTGTTGTTGTTGTTGTTGACTGCATCGATATTGTGACTACTGAAGAAAATGAGGGCTATTCAACCAAACAAAAGAGTGATTGAATGGACGGGTAAATTTCTAGAAAATTAGATAATTGAAATAGGTGAAGCATTACATGATACTGTAATGATAAAGAAGGGGTTTTAGAAGGGAGTATTATTGGACCTTTTTTTCATATATATTGTAAATAAATGATATGAGTAATGAAGTGGAATCACAGATGAGTTTTTGGATGATGTTTTACTCTATAGAGTATTAAATTACAAGATTTTGAGCAACTGTAAAAAGACTTTGACAATGTTCTGAGATGACAGCTGACAATGATATGATGAGAAAACGAGTTGAAAAATCAGATTCTAAGTTTCACCAACAGGAAAAGTCCTCTCAGTTTTAATTATTGTATTGATGGAGAGAAAGTACCTCATAGAGGTCACTGTAAGTATTATGTGTCAACAGAAGGAAAGATCTTCATCGGAGTAATCACATTAACAATGTTGCAGATCTCTTCATATGGTTATGATGGTATTTAGGGGTTGCAGTAAGGATGTAAAGGAGAGGATATATTAGTCTCTGGTATAACCCCAGTTAGAGTATGGCTCCAATGTATGAGACCCTCATAAGGATTACTTGATTCAAGAACTGGAAGAGATCCAAAGGAAAGCAACACGATTTGTTCTGAGTGATTTCCTTCAAAAGAGTAGTGTTACAAAAATGTTGTGAACTTTTGGCTGGGAATGCTTGGGAGTAAGGGAACGGGCTGCTTGGCTAAGCTGTATGTTCTGAGCTGTCATTGGAGAGATGGCGTGGAATGACATTGGTAGGTGAATGAGTTTGCATGGAGTTTTAAATGTAGGAAAGATCATATAAAGGTAAAGTTGGAATTTAAAAAGACAAATTGGGACAAATATTTGTTTATAGGAAGAAGAGTTAGGGATTGGTATAATTTACCTGGGGAAATGTTACATAAATTTCCAACTTCTTTCAAATCATATAAACCGGGCGAGTTAGCCGTGCACGTAGAGGTGCGCGGCTGTGAGCTTGCATCCGGGAGATCGTGGGTTCGAGCCCCACTGTCGGCAGCCCTGAAGATGGTTTCCCGTGGTTTCCCATTTTCACACCAGGCAAATGCTGGGGCTGTACCTTAATTAAGGCCACGGCCGTTTCCTTCCAACTCCTAGGCCTTTCCTTTCCCATCGTCGCCATAAGACCTATCTGCGTCGGTGCGACGTAAAGCAAAAAAAAAAATCACTTGCTGGTATGGGCTAGAATAAATTTGTTACTTACATTGACCTGTCTCAGTCTCATCCTTGGCTTTCACATTATGAATCTGACCGAGGTATGAGTGATGCTAGTAATACCATTCCTTATGCAGCCAGTCCCTGTATAAATGGTATGAAAATATCGCTCATAGGGTCGGATGGTGCATGCATTTCAGTGGGCTTGGCAGACTGATATGTAATAGCAACTTCTGGCTCGGTGAGGAAAGCAATGGGAAACTACCTCACCCCTCAGTTCGCTAGTAAGCCTCTTCAGTGATGCCTAGGCGATTTATGACAGCTATTGGCGGAGCTGTGGAGGATAAAATCAGCCTTCAGGCTGAATACCCAACACACACAAATGATTGATAGAGAATCTGCCACCTGAGTGATAGCCCTAAATTCAGATCCGTGGTACAGTATAGGCTTTTGGGCTTATGCCGTGTCAAGAAAATAAGGTGAAATTCTTAACGTTTTGCAGGGAAAGGTGCTCTGCGTCCTCAGAAGAAATCTTGACTGTCCACGAGAAAGGCAAGAATGTTGTATGTATATATACAACATGCAAGAATGTTAACTTAGAGTTGCGGAAGCACTTTGTGAAAAGTTTTATATGTAGTAACATAAGCCTTTCTCATGGACAGTTGAGATTTCTTCCGAGGATACAGAGCACAGTTCCCTGCAAAACTTTAAGAATTTCACCTTATTTTCTTGACACGGCATAAGCCCAAAAGCCTATACTGTATCATGTCTTTAAGTATGGGTCGTGAAAGCATTAATGACATCAGATCAGTGGTGATTGATTGATTGATTGATTGATTGATTGATTGATTGATTGATTGATTGATTGATTGATTGATTGATTGATTGATTTCCAGTAATAGGGGCTGCCTGGCCGAGGTGGTAAAGGCGTGCTCGGTTCGCCTGGAAGGACATGGGTTCGAATCCCTGTCAGGAAGTCGTAAAATTTAAGAAACGAGATTTCCACTTCCAGAGGTGCACATGGCCCTGAGGTTCACTCAGCCTACACCAAAAATGAGTACGAGGTTAATTCCTGGGGGCAAAGGCGGCCGGGCGTAGAGCTAACCACTCTACCCCATCAAGTGCCGAGGTTAGGGATAGTGGAAGCCTTTACCTTCCACCCCTCCAAGGGCCTTCATGGCTTGTACGGGGATGACTTTGCTTTGCTTTTATTTATTTCCAGTAATAACAGGCCATGGTAAAGGTGGTCAGATCCATTAAAACGAGGATAGGAACAATCCCTGTAACTCACAGTTTTTAACCAGATTTTATGTTGCAAAACTGCATCACCTTACTTTTCTCCATTTGCTACTGGATGAAAATTGCCCTAATTCATTTTAATTGTTCTGCCCCCTTTATCACCGTCAGTGGTGACATTTTTCCTACACCTTGTACTTGTAGACCAGGGGTTTTCAAATGGTGGCCCACAAGGGCTTTAAAAAAATATTTTAAGAAATGTGAAGAAAATTTACAAGAAATATCCTACAGCTCGTTCAAAAATGTATTAATTTTTGTACCCTTTATAGACCCAGGTCAGAACTAACTCATTCTTTAAGATTATTTCCTCTTTTTTAAGTATTCACTTGGGCTGAATAGATAATTTTTGATTTAAAATTTACATCCAAACTTCAGCAGAAAATAAGCCCTCACAAATGCCAGTGCTAGGTCTTAAGCATTATAAAAATGGCTATGGGATCCATACCAGTTCTTGAATTCCATGCCTTTCTCACTGTGGACAAATTATGCAACATAGCATGCAGTGGATACCAAGAAATACTTTAATTGCCATTGGTGTAAGAAGTGGTTTCAATTCTTCGTTCTTCTCCCATTGGTACACAGTGCCGCACACTTGAAGACATTTTCAGGGAAGTATTCCTGGAAGCACATTTCTGGGATTTTAGGCTCTTACAACTGTATATCATTGTTCCCTTCACACTATTCCCACTAAATTGTTCTCTTTTTGTTTTGACTACATTATTAATTTCAGTTTGTCTTTCGACACTTTTTTCTTTTTTTTCTTTTCATTTTTCAGATATTAATTCAAATGAACTAACATTGTTGGGCGCTCTTCTTCCGAATTCAGTTATCCTGGGTATAATAGTCCCGGTCTAGAAACCCAAGAAAATGGCCGAGAGGATCTGTCGTGCCGACCACATGACACCTCGTAATCTGCAGGCCTTCAGGCTGAGCAGCGGTTGCTTGGTAGGCCATGGCCCTTTGGGGCTGTGGGGTTTGGGGAAGGGGTATAATAGTGTTTATTTTTAATTTCACTCTTATGCAATTAAAATTATTAAACCTTTGTTTCATTTGAACTATACATATTATTTCATACAGAAAGGATACTCTATCAAATTTACAAGAACCAGACAGAATTAACTGGCAAGTAAAGAGTGGAAGCAAGAATTGGAAAGGGAGTAAGACAGAGATGTGGACTATCACCACTTTTATTTAACATCTACATCGAAGAAGCCATTAAAGAATTTTTAGCTCTGAACAGTTATGGTATAAAAGTTAATGGCACACTGTTCAGTACAATACGTTTTACAGATGTTATAGCCCTGATAGCTGAGAATGAGAGAGAAATGGAAAAGGCACTGAATCACATAAACGAATTACTACAAGACAGGTGCGGTATGAGAATAAATAAAAAGAAAACCAAGGTAATAGTATGCACTTGGGAGAGTGACCAAACTGTCAATGTGCTAATGGAGGGAAAGAAATTAGTCCAAGTAAAGGAATTCAAATATCTGGGGAGCCTGATTACATCTAATGGAAAATGTACGAGGGAAGTAAATGCTTGAATTGCACAGGAAAAAGAAGCCTTCTCAAAAATGAAGTCTATACTAATATGCAAGAAGTCTGGCCCCAGGTTCGATTCCCGGCCAGATCAGAGGTTTTTAATTGTAATGATTAATATCCCTGGCCTGGGGACTTGGTGTTTGTGACGTTGTTAATGTTCCTTTCCTCACACACAACATTCCACACTACTGCCATTCCAATAACATGCAGGTTCATACAATATGGTGCCAGTAGGGGAAAAAGATCCACATGGGCCAACGCCCCGAACAAATAACATTTTTAAAAAAGTGCAAGAATGTTAACTTACATTTGCAGAAGCACTTTATGAGAAGTTTTATATGGAGTATTGTAAGCTATTGCTCCGAAACATGGACGCTGCGAAAAACAGATGTTTTGAAACTCAGGACATTTGAGATGTGGTGTTGGAGAGGAATACTTAAGATAGCTTGGACTGATAAAGTCACAAACAAGAATGTTCTCAAAAGAGTAAGTGAGAAATGTGTCTTGGTTGAATCCTTGAACAAAAGAAAGAATAGCTTTGTTGGTCATTTGATTTGTCATTCTGATTGGTGCACCACCCTTATTGAGGGGAAGCTGGAAGGAAAGAGGAGTAAAGGAAGACCAAGAACTCAATTTATAGATGGCATTAAAGGCAAATACACCTATTGAATTTATTGGCTAAAGAAAGAAGACGCTTGGAAGACATGCATGTCACCCACCAACCTAACGGTTGAGGAGGAGGAGAAGAAGAAGAAGGTACCACTGTTCTATTTGCAGAATTTTACGAAAATTGGCCTCTTATTGAAGTGCAGCCCGTGATCGTGTCTAAGGTTTCCAATGTGGCCCTCGAGCCCTTACAAATTGGAAACTCCTGTTGTAGACCAACACATCAATCAGGAGAAAGTTAAAATCATATTATTTTGATTAAAGAGAGTAGGAGAAACTTGAAGGAAATAAAGAGAGACAAGGACAGATTGAAAGACATTCTGTTTCCTAATGAATTGAGATGTATTCAATTGCATCCAAGATTTGTCAAGAATTTGTCTCTTAAGATTTCCTTGGAGAATATGTGACAGTATATTTTTTTATTAGAATAATTTTTGTAACCAATAATAATGTCTTGGTCAAAACTGCATAATGTTTCTAAATTTATAATGTAATATGTTTACAGGCTTATATGCTGTTGTAATACACTTTGTGTGGTATATTTTGTGTTGTGGTAACCCATAAATTGGGAGGTATGAGTAAAAAAATAAGTAAAATTTCTGAAAAAGATATAACAAAGGGCAGTACAGAAGAATGGTCATGCAGAACACCTTTTAGTAGATCTGAAGAGACACGGCAAAAATGGCAAGTATCTATTGGATAAGGCTGTATAATGTAAGAGTGGACACTTTTTCTTCAAAATATTTATTTCTAAAAAAACAAAAATGGAGCTAGAACAGAAACAGGATTAAACACATTATTAAATTAATCATTCTTTACATTTTTTCTTCATATTCACTCATTCATTCATTGCTTTTTCTTACTTTTCCTCTGTATGTCTGCCACTGTATTTATTTTAGAATAGATACTGACATGAATTTTTTAAATTTTCTAGGTCTCTCTGGAAGCTGGGATATTTATCAGGATATACTGCCAAGTCCAGCGGCTACTGTAGCATTCATCCGTTATCCAGTCACTAGGAATCAGCAGCTGTGGCGTAATGAACACCATGTGTTTTCGAAGGAAGGAATTCCTGGCTCCTATCCTTGTAACAGTTGTGGTAAACAGTATTCTCACAAGAGAAACTTAGAACGGCATTTGAAACTGGAGTGCGGAAAGGATCCAAAGTGTGTCTGTCCTCATTGCCCTTATAAGAGTTGGAGAAATAATGAACTGCAGAGACATATTCGGCGGAAACATATATCTCTTCTAAGACAGTATTAAACCAGTTGTAGTGTCTAAATGTGTAAATTATTATGTTGTGGGACCAAGTACAGAGAGTGTGAATTATGATTCCTGATCGTAGAAGAGTTAAATACATGCTGTTCCATGGCTTATTCAGTATATTTTGCTCCTTGCCTCTATGAGGTTCTTTAATTGACAAGTTTCATTTGACTATTTGTTGATGAATATATGGGATATTTCTCGAGATTTGATTGGAATGGAAAAGGTATAGTCTGTCTCAGAAGCAAGTGGGTGTCTACTAACCCTACTCATTAGTATTACCTACAGGAACTTTAAAAAAAAGAATAGGTTAATAACAGATGATATCACTCTTACTACTTTATTGTAATCACTTCACTAAAGGATGAGTGCCCATGAGGTCCTTTTCCGGTTCTAAAGAATACCAAAAAATGGAACAGGTCCCATGAACATATGATTTAGCGGTAGTTATTATTGAACATCCATTCTAGAAGGATCACACAACAAGTGTCCGGCTCCATGGGTAAATGGTTAGCGTGCTGGCCTTTGGTCACAGGGGTCCCCGGTTTGATTCCCGGCAGGGTCGAGAATTTTAACCATAACTGGTTAATTTAACTGGCATGGGGGCTGGGTGTATGTGTCGTCTTCATCATCATTTCATCCTCATCACGACGCACAGGTCGCCCACGGGAGTCAACTCATAAGACCCGCATCTGGCGAGCCGAACTTGTCCTCGGACCCTCCTGGCACTAAAAGCCATACGCCATTTCATTTACACAACAAGCGTATATTTATTATTTTATTACAAATTATAAATTTCATGTTGGTTCTGTATTGACAGTATAATATACAAAAATTCAATCCTTATAAAATAATTTTATTAGTGGGTCCACCTATTCCATACTTGTTGAAAATAATAAAAATTCTTTAAAATGTCAATGTCAAGTTTTGGCCTGTCATATTTGGCCATCTTCAGTTGCAATCAAAATTAAACTATACACTTTTAAAAAGTGAACATCATTGCAAAGATACACGTTAAAAAAAATTACAATCATACTGAAACTTCAAATTGATTAATAAAAAGAGTGTCCACTTTGACAGGCGTTGCTTGCTGATTATGAGATGGAGAATGTTATGGTGATTCCTTCTTGTCAAATCAAATGACCACTGTGAAGGCGTCACTCAAATAAAATACTGGCATGTAGTGTGCCGGTCGTGGTGAGACTGGAAGCATATGACTTAGAGAACTGTCATTTTTCAGAGTCGTTTTTAATGTACTCACGTTAGGATTAATCACATGTGTACTGGAACTGCAGGGTTAAGCTTTCTGAATTGTTTTTCTTATTTCCAATGACTCTTTTTCTCTTTGCCACAGATAGGTATGGTTAAGGCACTCAAACTCCTTGGGGCCGTAAGCATCGTAGGCACCCATCCTTCAAACTTGATTTTTTTGAAGATTTGTTTGCGAGTATTTGGATTTTGGCCATTACTTTCAGAACAGGATGTATACTTGCTAATGTTATGTCTAGGTAGCTTACTCCAATAAATCTAACTGTTCTTTGTTAGTACAAGGTGAGCTGTCAGATGCCTTTGTTTCTTCTAAGGTAGGAACATTGTCGTTAGCTCTGTGTATTGAGGATTGATTTTTAAATTACAGGGCTCAAATCAAAGTCATTATCTCATGTTCTAACCTCACATTAATTGATCATATACAGGGTGGCCCACTTAAACCTTTCACCACAGATATATCTGGAACAACAAGAGATATTGAAAAATGACTTTCACAGGCATGAAAGCAGGGAAGGGGCTAATTAAAGTAAATACTATGAGCCAGTCCAAAACGTAGGAAAATAGTATTTTCAACATAAACTTACATTTTTAAAAATAGACACCCTGTATTATTTCATGCGCAATTGTTAACATGAAAAATCACATAAGTAATGGTGTTTGTTTCATCTCAATAGGTCAATTACATCCCCCAAGTTATTGCAACGGAAGTTGACGCTTGAGATAAACGAAACGGGCAGCAGTTGCACATGCCGAGATTCAAGCGCGAACCTCACGTTCCTCTAATCACGATGTGATTAACGTACTACAATGCGACAAGCGCTGTACTTAATGCTATTTGCACTGTTATCAAGAGGGATGAAAATAAGAGAAGAGTTTCCTGCCACAGCAAAAGGATATAAATAACGGTTTCTCTCTTGTGTGTTTTATTTACCTACACAGTACAGTGCAGTACTCTGTATTGTACTACTTCAGAATGTACATACTTCGTACAGCAAAGTTACTGTAACGAAATTTAATGTCACCGATTAGTGCAAGCCGACCCATTACACTACCGAACACACCCCTCGCCTCTGAAGGTCTGCACTGGAACGGAACGATATGACATCACCGCTGTGTAATGTGCGAAAGGTTCTCTATGAGGAAGGTTGACTTGTTGGAGGTACGTTTGGGTAAATAACAGTGGTGTACTGTACACATTAATTGGTATCAATAAAACGTGGCATTAATGTAACTGGCCGTCCTTTCTAGGCATTTGACATGGGTTTCAATAAGAAAGAAATGGTTGACATGTTATTACTTTACGGAGAATGTCGCCAGAATGGCACATGAGCAGCGCAACTGTATGCACAACATTACCCGAATAGACATCACCCAACCCGTCCTACGTTCACTACTATTGTTAGAAGACTTTGCGCAACACGAAGCTTGCCTCCACTACCGCGGGTCCGAAGCAAGAGAGTAACACATGAAGCAGCAGAAGTCGCTGTTCTGGCAGCCATTGCAATAAATCCTCATGCCAGTTCTAGTGAAATAGGAAGACAGAGCAAGCGTACTATGCATTCTTCACAGGCATAAATACCACCCATACCACTTGTCACTACATCAAGAATTTCACAGCAATGACTTTCAAATTCATCTGGAATACTGCCAGTGGGTTCTGCAGCAAGGCCATGATGTTATGCGTAGGGTACTGTTTACCGATGAAGCCACGTTTACAAACCATGGGAACGTCAACTTACACAATATGCGTTACTGGGCAATGGAAAACCCACATTGGCTTCGTCAGGTAGACCATCAGCATCAGTGGAACATCAATGTATGGTGTGGCATTGTAGGACAGCACATCATTGGCTCATATTTCATTGATGGCACTTTGACTGGGCGAAAGTACAGGCAGTTCTTGAGATGTACCTTACCTGTACTACTGGAAGACCTACCTCTGAATTTGCGTCAAATAATGTGGTATCAGCATGATGGATGCCCTGTGCATAATGCTATAGTGGCAAGAAATGCTCTAAATCAACAGTTCCCAAATCGATGGATAGGACGAGGCAGTCCTGTTCAGAGATTTCCAGCACGATCAACGGACCTCACCATATTAGATTCTTTTCTTTGGGGACATGTGAAAAATGTGGTGTATCAACAGGTTCCAACAACAAGGGACAACATGAAAGACCATATTACCGCTGCATGTGCTGCAATACACCAGAAACACTGGCAGCAGTGAGTCGATCAGTGTTGGAGCGTACACAGTGGTGTTGCCATGTAAATGGCGATCTCTTCGAACATGCTTGGTAGAGTTTCTGTTGTGAGAAATCCAGTTGCATACCGGCGTACATGTATGTGTGTTTCTGAGAATTTTGTTCATTTTGTACGTACTACTGTACAAACATACGTTTATGTCATCACTTCACTATGTGAAAAATTCCATGTGTAATGTAGTAATTAAAAATGTTCAGTAGTAACATGTCCTGTACTTGTCATGTAACATTATGTAATTGACGTTCAATTATGTACAGTAAAACCAGCATTTTCCCCCCTCTGCTAGATACTCGGTCAGCGATTGATTTTGTAATACCCCGACCGGTGATATTCAATTTCGTTACCATTATGCTCATTCCAGTACTGTGAAGTAGCAGAGATCAATAGAACATGAACGAGCAACTCCTTTCTTTATAATTCCATTGTGTGTGACTGGGAATAGGTATTGTTTCAAGCCTTTTCATAACAGTGCAAATAACATTAAGTACAGCGCCTGTCACATCGTAGTACGACAATCATATGGCGAGTAAGAGGACCGTGAGGTTCGTGCCGGACACTTGGGGTGTGCAACTGCTGCGTGTTTCGTTTATCTCAAGCGTCAACTTCACATTGCAATATCTCGGGTTGTAATTGACCTATTGCGATGAAACAAACACCATTTACTTATGTAATTTTTCATGTTAACAATTGTGCAAGAAATAATACAGGGTGTCCATTTAAAAAAACCAAAGTTGTTGTTGAAATTACTGTTTTCCTACGTTTTTGACTGGCTCATAGTATTTACTTTAATTAGCCCCTTCCCTGCCTTCATGCCCGTGAAAGTCATTTTTCAATATCTCTTTTCGTTCCAGATATATCTGCGGTGAAAGGTTTAAGTGGGCCACCTTGTATAATGTTTTACCAGTATGTGTCCATAATGAAGTGGAATTTATGACTGGAAGAGGTGTCTTGAGACTTGAGGTAGTATACAGTATTACCCAGGGGATGACATCGCTAAAATCATGATAAATTTATGACCCATATTCACCTTCAGTGGGTTCAAAACTCCCTATTAATTGATAATGGCAAATAAAGCAGTAATTTTTAATAGTGAAGAGGGGGAAGGGAGGTCTATCAAAATTTATGCAAAGGGGTTTCGGAAGGATCTATTGTATTCTTGTTATTAATTTTGGCTCTTATCAGTTTACTCTGATTTTATCATTCTTCACCGAGTGAGTTGGCCATGCGGTTAGGGGTGTACAGCTGTGAGCTTGCATTCAGGAAATACTGGATTCTAATCCTACTGTCGGCAGTCCTGAAGATGGTTTCCCATGGTTTCCCATTTGCACACCAGGCAAATGCTGGGGCTGTGCCTTAATTAAGGCCATGGCCGCTTCCTTCCAACTTCTAGCCATTTCCTATCCCATCATCACCATAAGACCTATCTGTGTCGGTGTGACGTAAAGCCAATTGTAAAAAAAAAAAAAAAAAGAAAATATCAGGGATACTCATCTAAAAAACTTTGTTCAGCTTTCCTAGTTATTTCTGGGGTTGCTGGAGCCACCCAGGTTCAATTTAGTTTTAGCCAGGGTTTTGAGGGCCAGGTGTGAAGCCAGCAGCTAAGCAGTATGTTCCAAACTGTTAGTGAAGAGATGGCATGGAATGATGTTAGAATTATAAGTGATTAATCTTATTGTTTGACCGTTTTGAAATTCAATATATTAAAACAATTTTACATTAATTTATTGCAAACCACCTATTCAATACTTTAAAGTATTGATATAATCATTCTATTTCATAGTCTTAAAGGTGGTGGTGGAGGTGATTATTGTTTTTAAGAGGAAGTACAACTGGGCAACCATCCTCTATATAACACTAATCAGAGAAAAAAATGGAAGGGGTCTGACACTTCAAAAAATGAAGGTATCGGCCAAAGGAAGACAAGGGCCACAAAGGGCGTGAAAATGAAAGACTCCCTAGGCCTCCATACGTAATTCCGTCGGGGTTGGAAAAGAACAAGAGTTGACCAAGAGAGGTCGGATAGGATAGATGAAAGTGAGGAGCCTGGCACAAGTGGAAGCAATGCCAGGACTCAGCTAAGGGCCCTGTGGTTGCCAACCCACGCTCTCCAAAGTTCAGAGCCCCTGGGGCTCCTTTTAGTTGCCTCTAACGACGGGCAGGGGATACCGTGGGTGTTATTCTACTACCCCCACCCACAGGGGAATCATAGTCTTAAAGACTTTAAAGTATTGAATAGGTGGTTTTCAATAAATTAATGTAAAACAAATTAAAATATGATGTTAGAACACGAATAAGGTATTTTTAGGAGGGCAAATTGGGGCAAATATTCATTTATAGGAGAAGGAGTTAGGGGTTGGAATAATTTACCAAGGGAGATGTTCGATGAATTCTTTGTAATTATTTAGGAAAAGACAAGACTAGGTAAACAATTATTAGAGAATCTGGGTGACTGTCCTAAATGCAGATCAGTAGTGCTTGATATGGTGAGCCATTTAGCTATACAGCTTGTCCCAGTAATTTCTGGAGTTACCCAGGCTCATTTTTTTGGTTTTGGCCGGGGATTTAAGACCAGCAGCTAAACCACTGAGCTAATCATACATTAAAAATTATAATTTTCTCTGTACACTAAAAGTGTTTACCTCCTAATTCATTTTCTATTTTGTTCCTCAGATTAGGTGTACAAAGGTCAAAAACAGGGTTTGGTTCTGGGTTTTTTTTTTTTTTTTTTTTCTGTGTGCTTGTCACAGCATCATGGTAAAACGGCTGGACAGAATTTTTCGAAAGTTTGGGTATAACCGGAGTGTGCACCAGGCTCTATATTATTAGATAAATGTTCAGTGGCATTGCAGTACTAGGGGACCAAGACAGGAAATGTCAAATTTCTCCATTACTATTATCCATATCAAAACACTGTATATAATAGAAGTTCTGCAAAATAATATTTTTGAACTTTTATGTTTTATGCATTGTTGCTGTGTGATGAATAACAATGTAGATATTTGCAGTTATTATATTATTCACGTAGATAGAAATCATCGGTTTTCATTTTCATTTTCCCCTTGTCCAGCTCCTGCCAGGTCAGGGTGTTGATGGTACTTCTCCACTTTTGCCTCTCCTTCCATCGCTCCTCTTCAGTAATTGTATTCCATTCCAGCCTTCTGTTTTTCTTATTGTTCTCGACAGAGTCCATCCATCTTGCTCTGGGCCTCACTCTTGTCCTCGTTCCCTCTGTCTTAGCCTCCAGCACTATTCACACTGTTTTTGTTTGAGTCATCAGTCCATAGACTGCGTTGATGCAATCCTCCATGCCACCCTATCCTTGCTAACCTTTTCATTTCTACATAACTGCTTGTCATATTCATACCTTGATCTGCCCCTACTGTTCTTATCACCTACACTTCCCTCTAAAACCAGCTGAAAATGTCTTGGGGGTCTTAAGATGAATCCTATCATTTTATCTCTTCTTCTCATCGAATTTAACCAAATTGAAATCCTCTCACCAGTTCAATTCAGTATCTCGTCATTCGATCTCTCCATCTCACCTTCAGCATTCTTTTGTAACACCAAATTTCAGTAGCTTCTATTCTCTCTTTCTGAATTAGTTATCATCCATGTTTCACTTCTATACAATGCCACACTCCAGATAAAAGTCTTCACAATCATCTTTCTAATTCCTATATTATTGTTTGAATTGAGCAAATTTCTTTTCTTAAGAAAGGCCTTCTTTGCTTTTGCTAGTCTGCATTTTCACATACTTAAAATTATCTCCGTAAATACTACTTCTGTCTAAAAACTGAACAAAACTATATTTGTAGAAACTACAATTTCTGATCATTTTTGTATCATACATTTTTATCATATGATAACAGAGATATTCATGGATTTAGATTTTTAATGTGAAGTCTATCAATGCTGACCATCACCAACATCAACATACCACATTTTTTGGACCATAAGACACTGCAGACCATAAAACGCACTCTGATATTTTGACGAAAATGTAAGGAAAAATATAATTTCACTGTATTTTCAAATAAAATTTTACGGAAATAATTTAATTTGTGTACAAACACAAAGTACTGGCAGGTAGTACAATACTGTCACTGTTACAAATCTCAAGTAGGTATTGTCCTCCTGCTGCCTTATTACCATGTAATTCTACGTATTTTCTAACTTTTAATTTTAATGCTAAGCGTAAAGAAACCTCTTCTGTACAACTGACATTGTGTACCATAAATTATCACTACCAGAACTCGCCATTACTGGAACTTGCTACTGATTACAAAGTGAAAGATTTTTTTCCTACCCTTCCTTGAAGGTTACCTATAATGGTATTCAAAGTTGCAGCTCTTTGTGTTTGCCTGGCATGATAAGGGGGCAGACAGGAAAGGAGTTGCGAGCTGTCTTGTTAGGAATTCCCTGGCAACTCATATTCCTGTCAGACAAATGCAGGTATACAATAGCCGCTGTTTCTTAAGTGCAGTAATAAAAGGGGTCAACTGCTGAGAGTATTGTAAGGAATATTTTGAACATTGGTGTGGCAAATCATGTATACTCAGTGTCTAACAACAGAAGGCCATGTATCAGTGAACCGCTGATCTTACGTACATTTTCCACAAACGTTAAATGAGCCAAGAATAACAGAATGGCCATTATACTTCTTTCGGAAATTAACTCATGCAACCTGCAGAAAGTGTTAAAGTTTATTTGAATTAGCATGCTCGGCTATGCAGGCCGCTACTCGATGTCCTATGTGCAACTCACACAGTCCAACAGCTGATTTGAGGCAACGCTGATATATGCTTATAGTCATTGTATGGGACAAGTGTGTGTTTGTATAATGGTAATCAACATAGAACTTCATTAGGTGTGGTTGGTGTAGAACCACTTTGTGTTTTCAACATTTCTACCATGAGCATCATTGTTACAGAAGCTATAA
Source organism: Anabrus simplex (assembly GCF_040414725.1). Classification (NCBI taxonomy): domain Eukaryota; kingdom Metazoa; phylum Arthropoda; class Insecta; order Orthoptera; family Tettigoniidae; genus Anabrus; species Anabrus simplex. The sequence continues at coordinate 670,048,665 of NC_090265.1, forward strand.
GGAGTAACTTGCTTTTGTGTGTAACGTCATTTGCTATACTGATTAACCTTATTTTCACTATAACAGTCTTATTCTATTGTCTTTATTGACCCACAATTGATGCAGGAATTAAATTATTTCTCTTAATACCACTATATCATTTTCATAAAGCACAACGCAGTAACTAACGGAACAGAAAAGGACATCAGTGGCACGGTCTCTCGACGACTGAACCTAGCACGTACCGCAGTCCTGCGTAGCCAAGCGCACCAATTCAAATGTGCAAACTTCAACACTTTGTATGGGTCGGATAAGTTGATTTCCGAAAGAAATGTTTTGACTGTTGTGTTATTATTGGCTCATGTAACATGTGTGCGTAATTTACATAAGATCCCTGATTCCCCGGTACGTGCCATTCCCTTGAAAGTATGATAAACCATAAGATGCAGCCTCATTTTATGCAGTATTTTTGTAACAAAAAGTGTGCGTCTTATGGTTCAAAATATACACTACTGTTCAGTCATTGTATAGGGCAAGTCCAGCAAGGGTTGCCAACTTACCCGCATGCGGTGTGTCTGTAAATAAGAGCGCAGTCTCTGTCACACCATTCCTGTATACCTATAGAAAAACCATCAACATCAATGAATGGATAATCACATTGACCACTAAAAATTACTCCGTTACAGGAAGTGTTGAAAATGGTCTCCCTCAGCCTGCAGACAAGTGCTGTAGCGTGTGATGATATTCCAGTTTACTCTTTGCAATTCAGCCTCATAAATCAAAATTTCTGTGCAAATTGCATTTTCTATTTCTGCTATGGTGTGGAGGTTACCACTATACACTATTGCACAAATAGAGGTCACAAGGATTAAATCGGGAGAACAAGCTGGCTATAAACCTGCACTAATTATTCCATTCCTGAAGTCATTACACACTGCATTCTTTGAATTATGAGCTGTGTGTGCCTGAAATATCTGAGTGACATTTTAATTACTTTATCCTTCAGTGGCGTATGCTGGTATCAAGACGTGGGCTACCACTAAACTTAGGCTACCCCTTTTCGATAGTTGGTTTAGGGAACATCAAGCCTTGAGCATTTTGAGCTGCAGCCAATAGCCAACGGAGTTGCCCGCTGTGTTGTCAAGGCTGCTTCACAAGCTACTGCCCTGGCCTCTGCCACTGTCAATACTCAACACCTGATCAATCGAGTTGGTAGCCTAAGGTTTAGCAAATTGAAGTCCAGCTTTGAGGCTAAATGAATAGAATGCTTTGTCTTTGGTCCGACGGCCCCGGTTCAATTTTCAGAATCAACCCCCTCATAGTGTTAATTCCCCTGACTTGGGAACTGGGTGTTTATGACGTCTTCGCCATTCATTTTATCCTTATTAGGTCACCACCAAGCCTATGTAGATGCCATGCACCATCATTATTATTATTATTATTATTATTATTATTATTATTATTATTATTATTATTATTATTATTATTATTATTAACATCATCATCATCATCATCATCATAATCGTTAAATAACAATGTTGAATTTTACAGCGGTCGTACCCATCGTTCAATGGTTAATTATCTTCCTCGGAAGATCAGTGGTGGTGTCCGACCCATGATCGCTGGTTCGATTCCAACCAACAAAAGAGAACACTAAACCTGAAAGATTGCGTTTCATTTTAGCAGATCTACCAATAAAAAGAAAACTATATTACTCCTATAACAGTGTCTTCCTACAAGGATGTAGAAGTAAACGGGAGTGAAATACCAGCACTCCGTTATCTATATATTTAAGACAGAAGGATGAGGTGAGGAAGTATATACGATGAGTTAACGCATGGTGATGGTTAGCAGTGGCGATCTGACGGACCGAAGCCTACCACAGCTATCCTCCGCCGGTCCCCACACCTGTAGGCAGACAGCAGCAAGCCGCATGAGGCGAGTCGATGGGAAGGGACGAGAGTCTGGGCTGCAATATCAGTCTCCGAAGCCTTGTTCTCAGAAATACGTACGACGTGTTTTCTCCTTGCTTTCAAGTTTTACAAATGGAACAATGTGTCAGATGCTTACAATATAACGTGCTTTAGATTTCCATCGCTCGCATTTGAGGTGTTTTTTTTTTTTTTTTTTTGCTAGGGGCTTTACGTCGCACCAACACAGATAGGTCTTATGGCGACGATGGGATAGGAAAGGCCTAGGAGTTGGAAGGAAGCGGCCGTGGCCTTAATTAAGGTACAGCCCCAGCATTTGCCTGGTGTGAAAATGGGAAACCACGGAAAACCATCTTCAGGGCTGCCGATCGTGGGATTCGAACCTACTATCTCCCGGATGCAAGCTCACAGCCGCGCGCCTTACTGGGCTTCACTGATAGCCTTGGTAGCCCTCAGTATACGCCACTGTTATCCTTATAAAATTCAGTTTACCTTACAACAAAAATTGACTCTGTTCATTTCATTTTGAAGTGAAAGCTTACCTATTTCTGTTTTTAATTGAACTTGACTTTGTCTTTTTGGAATTTTTGGTCCTTGCTTTCCACCCTCTAAAATTTTTCTCCACTTACAAATATATTTTTTCTTTCCCCTTTTAGCAAAAATTTTATCCATTTTAGATTTTTTCTTTTATGTTTTACTCATGTAAGTATGGTAAACATGCAGCGGGTAATACTGACTTTCTGTCTTGCCTGGCTTGCGTGCTTTTGTAAAGACATCGACGAGTTGAGCTGTTTCTAGAATTATCCCGAACAGTAATGAATTTCCCCACTTCTGACTACTGGATTTCCTGTAACCAACACTACCCTCCCACTCTCCTCCAACACACAGCTGCTTTCCGTTTATTTCATTGACTTAATTTCCTAGTTTAGCATGGGCTGAATGGATCTGGGCTCCATGTATTTGGTGCCCCAGCTAACTCTGTAGTGAATTTGTAATTGAATAACTGATCATGATAACTTGTAAATTGGAGAGTGCTATATTGAGTACTTACATTTTGTGTTGATAGATTTCATGTATAATAGCTTTCATTTATGGTAAAACTCTGAAAGAAACGAGTTTCATTAAGCAGTTCTGCTTCACTAGAATGATGATACCAAAACATTTGCCTGAAGAAAGAGTGGAGAATCCAAGCTCAAGATACACTCTCATGTATTGGACTGCTCTGCTGTGGAAGTGAATGTGACATGCAGTGTAATTCTTTCTGAAGTTTCTCATTTGGCAAAATATTCTTATGTTCTTTAACCTTCCGTCAGTCACAATATATAAAGTTTCAAGGCAGGTCGCAATGAGCCTGAGAGATCTCCCCACGTATAAGTTTCGGGAAGTTCAAGTGGGCAGCTATGATGTACTCCTTATGTTATATAGGTGTGTTTGAGTCAGTTAAAAATGGTTTAGCAAAATTCTGATCCCAAAATAAGCCGCATTTTATAACCATATATTTTCTTCAAAATTTTAGGTATCTTTGCAGTATTTACAATTTTAATCGCAGAGAAAATCTTATGTTGGCGGAAACTATGTTCATATGTCTCAGCAATAACAACAAACATGAGAAATATCATAAACAGGGCTAAACAGGTCATATATTCGTCAGTAAGGATTCTACAAGAACACTAATATTTCGCACAGGCACTAGCCGATCATGTTCCTTTCTTTCTTCATGGGTTTGGCGGTCATTAAATCTTAAACAACGAATCAAGAACTTAAATCTCCTGAGGCTCATTACCAGTGCAAACTTTTCTATACCATCTCCATCAGTGTCCCAGAGATCTTCAAGGCTCTGCCTATTCCCCCTGTAAGATCCTGCCAAGTACAATAGGCCAAAGAATGCTTTAATCTCTATCTGGTCTGTAAGCTCAGCATCCCTTTCACGAGTAAAATTTTCTTTCACGTAGTTTACGTATTGATTTGTGTAAGTTATAATAGTGTCTATTATTTCCTCCGTAAATAAACACTATCAGGAGTCAAGCGGTGATTTAGCTTGCCTTGCTTGTCCTATAACTCCAGGTAGATGTCCTACGAGATTGTGCTTCCTGGCGCGGACCCGTTGGGATGGCGGCATCGTACACCATTTTGTCTTGTCTTTCCCTTCATAATAATTAGCACTGGCCTCTAATGCTCCTTGTTCATCAGCATCACCGTTATCATCTTGTTCTGTTTCCGAGTCACCATCTCTTGATTCCAGAAGATCGTCACTGTTTGTGTCACTTTCGTCTTCAAAATTCTCATGTAACGCATTATCATCTTCATCCAGCAACAGTCGTTGGACATCCTCCACATCTTTTGCTCTGTCTGAGTTATAATGTTCCTTCCTACTGGCCATAATGTATGGTAAATCTAAAATAAAGAGGAATTGGAACGTAAGTAGTCGCAATGTGCCTGTGAGACACCAGGCTTATATTGCATTATCTACATGCTTACGTGGGAAATTACACCAAATTTAGGGTAAACAAATAATTGAACTACTTGCAGAACAGCAATTGTTTGCATCACTTTGAAACACCAATCGCAATGGGAACAGTCACAATGATCTACCAGATCAGATGGAATACTTCCGGCTTATGGAGCGAGTGAACACATACTGCCTGTCACATGACTAACGAACATGGCTAGGAGGGAGGCTAGTCAGAGGATGAGAATTGTAGGTCCGTGCATTGGAGCGGTAGCGACCGATGCCTACAGCCTGTGCCTGTCAGATCAGTTGCGACTGACGGAAGGTTAATAATTTGAAGTAAACCTACTGAATCAATATAATGGTAATGTAAAGATATAATTGAGATTAGCGTGCTTAAAATAATAATAATAATAATAATAATAATAATAATAATAATAATAATAATAATAATAATAATAATAATAAATAGTGATGAAGAACTGTACAGTAAGGAATACTTGTAACAGACATGATATAGGCTTTTGGTCTTATGCCGTGTCTTGATGGGCCGTGAAAGCATCAATGGCAATACGTACTTGTAACAGTTTATTTACATTCACATGTTATAATTTGAAAGTTAATATCAAGTATTTGTTTTAAAAACTTTTTGCAGACTTTATTGGGTTCCATTATTTAAACAGTTTCTTTATACAACCATTTAGTTTAGATCATAGCTTTAGTCTTCCTGTTGAGAAAATGTTTTCCTGTCCTGTGATCTGTAGGTGAAGATCAGGGCAAATGAGAAGCAGAAGATGAAACTGAAGTGATTCAGTGTATCAGTGATAGTGTGTAAATTAATTGTGAATAATCTGCATGTTTTGTTTTGAGGGTTTTAATATCAATATAGGTGATGGAAAAAAAAAAGATGTTTTTTTCTGTACTAAAACTGTTTGATCATCTTTTCCAGTTTGCTTTATTGCTTGTTATGTCTTTCTATGCTCCTCTTCTAAATCAGTTTATGAAATGTATATTTTTATTTTTTTATATTATCAGATTTAATATGTTAATTTTAATCTCAAAAGGAATAAGAATTCTGAGTAAATTCATTTCTTTTGTATAGTTGTTTACCTTGAATATTTATTCTATCACAGCTACCATAGTGAATGTCAAGTGCAAACCACCATAAATCTCTTTGATATATATATCCTTTTTTAACTTCTTGTGAATCTGTGTTTACCCTTGTGTTAGCAAAAGAGTATCAACTTGCTTTATAATATTTGTTTCCTCTAGTCAAATATCTCTTAATTTTATGGTTTGTTCTATTACTATCAAAAATACAAATTGTACTGCTTTATGTGTATTGAATCAAATCCCAGTTGATAATAACTTTGGTCCTCTTTTAGTAAATACTTCGTTTAAGTTGTTATAAGAGTTCTGGATTTGTTTCCATAAGGAAGATTTTTTTTTTTTTTTTTAGGCTGTTAGTTTGTACTATATATTGATATGATTAACCTAGTTCATTTCAATGGAATTTAAATGCTGGAGACAAGAAAAATATGAAGAAAAATGATCTTATTATATCTGTACTGATGTTTATTGGATATTAAAGACTATCAGTATTAATTTCTTCATTAAATGTGATTTACTTATTTTGAAAATAACTCCTAGGTGACAACAGTTTCTCTATTAAGAGGAATATAATTCTAATAATAATATGAATCTTGACAGTAGTTTCTACATACATCCATTATTGGATTATCTGTTTTATTTACTGTTAATATTTTTATGCATACCGTATCTAATTTGTGTTGGACTTCTCATCAACACGTTTAATCTGTAAATGTCTACATGCAGCCAAATTTACTATCACTAGTTTGGCTATTCACTCTCCTGTCTTGTTCATATTTAATTGTCACTTTGAACTTAATTTGCAGTCCACTTATGAACCTGAATTGTGACAGATTTTCGGTTTGGATGTGGGAAGTGTACGTTCCTTTTTCTCCTTTTTTTGTTTGTCCTGTATCCTAGTCTTTTTAACACCTGTATTTGTCATTTTTTGTGCTTTCTTATTTTCTTACACTTACCGCACCGACCAAAAATCTGTCAAGATGCATGATGGCTCCCTCATCAAGTGTTGAAACCCACCATCCTGATGAAGCTTAGAAGCAGAAACAAGCTTGTTGAGGGTTGAGAAGAAGTTGATATTGAAGAGCAGAGAGCTTACATGACAGTGTACAAAGATGTGGCAGTTTTCCTTGCCCTTTTGTGTTTTCATGATCGTCCTCATCTCTTTCTGTTGCTCCCTTTTCCATGATAACCTGTTATATGTTTGTATCTTTCTTTGTATGACTTGATTTAGGAGAACGCTTCCTGTAAACAAGAACATTTTTCCTATAACACCCTATGTAACTCAAAATGAAGTTATGATAACTTCATTTGTGATTGCTCAATAATTCAATTAGGTGTAGCAGAGAGAGAGAGGACTTTTTAACATGCATTTACTTTTCATGAGATTACCTTTTGGATTATTGCTAATACAGATTAATTACTCTTTGCATTGTAGGTTTATATGCTACCATAAGCCAGAGAAGATATTATGCAGGAAATGAAACTCAGTTTAACGCCAAGAAGGAATTCATGCAGATGCTTAGAAGTGACCAGTTATCTCCTATGGCTGAAGAAGAAGGCCCTTCCATTTTGAACATGGAAAATAATGAAATGTTTTCTATCAACAGAATACCACAACACCCACGTCATTTTGTATGCACCAGCTGTGGAAAAAGTTACTCTTACAAACATAATCTTCAAAGACACATGCGGCTAGAATGTGGCAAAGATCCTAAGTGCATTTGCCCATACTGTCCATTCAGAACAAAGCGCAAAGGAAATTTATTAAGACACATTTATGATTTACATTCACACATCAAGGATAATTTAACTTAGACAAAAGGTGGGAACCTTAAGTTTGAACTTATATTGGAGGGCATGACATTTTGGCATTTATGGAAAACAAAGTTTGTGAATTATAGGTACAAAAAGTGGATTTTGGTCAATTTTTTTAAACATTAAAAGTCTCATATTAGGAACATTGTTGAATGTGAAATGAAATTTTTTTCAGATTCAAGACAGACATAATTAATAAAATCATAGTAAATATTTGGCCACATCTGGATGATGGTTTCTTTTTTTGCATACTATAGAACTTCTGTCAGCCTATGGGAGAGATTTTGTTTCCTGCCAACCTACACATTTATCTTCTCTAAATATCCTGTTCTTCATTCATTTTATATTTTTTGATATTCAGTTCATTATATGATTAGCTTTTTGATTTAATTTTGTCATTTTTTATGAACCCGTGTTCAGTTATCATCCATTATTATGAATATTTCTCTAATGGACACAAAGACCTCAACAGGAACAAGAAATTAGAGAAAAGAAGAAAAACAGTGACAATACTCCTTCTAAAAGTGAAGTGACATATAGATGTCTCAACAGCACTTATTCCGTTAAAACACACTTTCTTTGGCAATCTTTATTTTGTGTTACTACAAACTTTACTAATGATTGTATTTTGTGAAACAAATCTGTTATTGGTTATTTTATGTTGTTTGGCAAGCCCACATTGCATCAGATTTGTTAAATAAATAAATTAATTAAAATCCCACAAACCTGTAATAGTTTGTTGAAGTGGAACCCAATTTCTTTTCAGTGATTCAGTTAACATGTATATTAATCTGCTATGGCGTTACTGGTCTCTTAGTGCTGATGTCCTCTCCCACCAAGGAGATCTACTTTTTATTTTTGACACACTATTACTGTAATAATAATTAAAATTTTCAGGATTGATTCATTGATTGATTGACTGATTTATTTATTTATTTATTTATTTATTTATTTATTTATTTATTTATTTATTTATTTATTTATTTATTTATTTATTTATTTATTTATTTAATTAATTAATTAATATTATTTAGCAAACTCAGATATGCAGTTCAGGTCACATAACTGCAAGCTTGCGTCCAGGAGACGATGGGTTTGAATCCCACCATCAGCAGCCTTAAAGGTGGTTTTCCATGGTTTCCCATTTTTACATTGGTAAAATACTGGGGGGTTGTACTTTAATTAATCCTAGCCCCTTTTCTATCCTTGTGTGCCAGAAACCTGTTATGTTTCAGTGCTGATGTCAAACCATTAGAAAAAATGTTATTAATATTTTGTTAAATAAAACTGTTTTTTTAATATCACAAGTGGAACGGAAGTCGATCCCCACTATGACTGCTAGTGAGTACCTGACAATGACTATCTGACTGTGTACATTGTTACCTATGGAATTTAATTACCTATGTAACTTAATCATTGATTATTATTGTGTGTATGGCCATTGGCTGCAATACATTATTATAATATCATATTTATTCTGTGTACTTTGGTTGGAAACTATATTTACTGGATCTACTGGAAAATATTTTATTCTGTAATAATCGAGTATTTGTCTGTAAATTGCTCGGGTGAACATATTTAACAAGTTATAAACTCCCTCTCCTTTCTTTGTTTATTTGTGTTCACATACCTGATGTTGTAATAGAGTTTTGAACTTTAGACAGTTGAACTCTCTTGGATGAATTATTTTTATCAGTACTTTTTATTTTATCTTATTATGGGAATCTAATTTACATTAGTCACTGACAAATCTTTCTCTTCCATCTTTTAGCTTCATCCAGCCACTGGAGCAGTTGTGAAAACACCAATAATTACCCTGGAACGAATTTACAGTCCATCATTGATGACACCAGCCAGCAATTTACTGACTCACAGGCTTGTTTGTCGTGGAAGAAAGGAAACCATTATCTCCATATATCAGAGAGAGAAGGAAGCAGTACCAATTCCCAGTGCCCAAATTGTGGTAAAATGTACATGCGTAATTACACGATGCTGAGACACCTTCGACTCGAATGTGGCAAAGAGCCATTATGTCTATGCCCAGTTTGTCCTTTCAGAACTAAGCGGAAAACAAGTCTGCAACGACATATGATCACTGTTCATGGAATGTTTTAATATGACAGTTACTGCACTTCAGGAAAGGCTATAGTAGAGTTGAATGGATGTTCATCTTATGGTTTGATTGAATGACGTTTGAGTTTAAAAGGATTTAGCACCTGGGTCATCAGCCCTAATTGATTGAAGATTCTCGTAAGGAAGCAGCCAGGCCATAGTGGAGAATTTTGTATAACCTGGTAATCTTTTTGGTGGGGAGAGGACAAGAATTGATCAGGGAAGGTTGAATTGCTCATCTGAAAGAGATTATCTCATACAAGGGGAAGCAGGGCCATTACTAGCTCACAGCACCAGTATCACCATCTGTGTTATAAATTGTAAGCCTGTGCGAATTGACTTTAATGAGTTTTCAAGGCTTTGTCGAAAAGTATTCAGGTGAGACTTCCAAACATGCATGTATCAGCCTTTGTATGGGCATGTGGGGTAAGTATTGTGTTTATACCCACTGGCTTTTATTTGAGGCTGCTTATGACTAACAATATGAAAAGTATACTGGTACAGGCTTTCGCAGCTAATCTCAACTGACAAGCTGAGGGTGATCTTTTTCTTGGATGTTAGGCCATGTTAATATAATTGCTTCAACTACTGTACAAGAGCCCTCATTGTTTGGTCATGACAAGTTTCTGTGACTTGTTATTTCTTATTTAGAAGGACTGCTGTATAATAGTTGACACATTAGTATATTTATAATGTCAGCACAGCCTTACGTCTCAAAAGAAAATCAAAGCCGATGAAAAGTACTTTCTGTTGTTCTACTATTTTAAAATTATTAAGTTCTATAGCATAAAAATGATGTAATATATTTGTATGGCACATTATTTATAATACATAATAAAACCAACCCCGAGCCAATCTCCTGATTTAAATGGTCCTGAATCAAAGGTGTAGACTGTGATTATGAAAGGTTTTTTAAGGTACAGAAGAAATGTGTCATTTTACTCTGATAATTGTCCAAGCTAATGTGTCTCATAATATCTGTATTAATCTTTCTGAGAGTTCTACCTAAGATAAATTCTTAATTTTTAAAGACCTTTATTTTGAAACACTAGTCAAATATGAAATCCGTTTCTTACCTGGTCATAATTAATTTATGTAAATATGCAGTAGATATAAAGACCATACTCAGAGAAAAAGGAATGATTTGTTGAGTTGGTTATGCTCTGCTTCTTCGAAGATTACTCCTATATCCCTTACCTCTATAGAGTGTTAGTACTATGACCTCAATATACTTTATACACACACGCGCGCACGCGTGCGCACGCACACACGCACGCACGCACACACACACACACAATGCTGGGAAGAAAAGAAAACGTGCAACATCCTCAAGGACTGTGTTCAGTGGCACCAGTCCATACCGAGGTGTTATTGCGTTAGTGATTCATTTGTCACAGATATCCGTGATCAGATGGCGCTCAGGAGGTCTGTCTGTGCGCATTCTGTTTTGACTCTGCAGACAGTAACTATGCTGAGGTTAGAGGTGAACAGTGTTTGCAACATTTATTCTAGGGTACAACCATGCCTCATCAATGCGTACGTGTTCCTGTCGAACAACTGCACCCATTTGTACGGGATTGCATCATGGGCCTGCAGGAAGCTAGATAGACGTATCGACGGATTGCGGCACATGTTGGGCACAATGTATCGCTGGTGTGTCGCTGCTTTCAGCAGTGGTCTGTAGAACATTCCCAAGCCCATAGACCAGGCTCCGGATGTCCATGTAGTACAGACGCACATTAAGATCAACGCATTGTGCGAGCAGCAGTGGCCGACCGAACATCATCCAGGAAGGAAGTCTAGTCACATGTTGCACCTGTACTGTGTCACCAAGGACAATTGGGAACTGTCTGCTAGCCAGGCCAGGCTACCACTGACACCATGACACCGCCAAGAACAGCTACTCTGGTGTCGTGAAAGAGTCAACTTGAGAGGGGAATGGTGCTCTGTTGTCTTCAATGATGAGAGTAGGTTCTGTCTGTATGCAAGTGATGGACGTACATGTGTACGGCGTAGATGTGGTGAGCGGCCTATTCCAGAGTGCATTCACCCCCGACACTCAGGTCCTACCTCAGATTTCATGGTATGGGGGGCCAAAAATTCGCAGTCACAGTTGGTGTTTCTGGAGGGTAATTGTGAATAAAATTAACTTGTCTTTGAATACATTGATTTTTTTTTTTCTGACAGTGTATATATTCTAAGATGACATCAGTTCACAAATTGTACATGACCACGAGGATCCTGAATTCTAAATGAAAGCCAGATTATTGGAAAACTACATACTACTCTATAGAATAAAAGGATCCACCACAAAATTGTGAAAAGCACAAATCATAATCTGTAAAATGCCTTGACCTATGTATAATAGAGATAGTGTTTTAGGATGCTGACTGAATCTTTTACAGCGATTTTCTCTAACGTAGGGTGATGAATACCCAACCCCTTCAGAGACTCCATGTTTACATAATCAAACTGCCTCTGCAACCAAATAACAAGCCATATAACAGACTAACAACCAAATAACAGACTATCTGTCTGGACAGACGGACATTATAGTGTTTGCTAAGGTACAGGATGTACGGATCAAAGATGTTCTTCTTTTTAGAGCTGACCTCACTGACTTGCTTAATATCCATCTCAAAATGGACAGTTGGTTCTACCACCATGGCTCGATGCGATTGACAATGGATCGCAACAATGTCTGCTCTACTTGCAGATAGGCAGTGAACTTCTTCGTGGACTTGCCAACCTGATCCACGCATTGCAGAGGCCAAAGCTGTTCTCAGTTTGTGGTGGTGAGTGTTTGCAATTGTTCTCTTATGATAGAATCCAACCACATGTCCTATAGTTTTGTTCTCATCACAGTCTGGATGACGGCAGTGTATTGTGCTTGGGCACCTGCTGGTTACTGCTCGAACCACCGAAATGATGCAAGTCATTTTCGGGGCATTTGTCCATTCAGATTTTGATAATCCTGTTTGATTGCTTACCCAGAATGCTGATTACAGTATTGAAAAGAAGTGAAATGCAGTGTTCTTAAAACTAACCACATGTATTTCTTCAAGTGCTCATTAAGAGCATCTTTTCAGCAATGTGAATTTTTCTTCCTTGGAATGTCCGCGTTTGCAGTGTAATGGTTACTGTTATTAGCTACCGTCTTCATGGGCCTGGGTTTGATTCCCAGTACTGCCAGAAATTTGAGAATAGCAGGAGGGCTGGTATGTGATTGAAGTGATACTTGCAGCTCACCTCCATTAGGGGTGTGCCTGAAAAGAGCTGCACCACCTTGGGATGAGGACACGATTTTTTTTTCCCTTGGAATAGGTAAAGTGGGCCCTGTGATCACTGATCTTTCATTCATTCCTTCATTCACTCATTCATTCATAAGACTTACTGTACAAAAGAAGGTAAATAATTCTAATGACATATAATAAGAGTTGGGAAGAAACTGAGTAGAAGTAATCTAATTTATAACGAATACATTTTTTGGTAATTTTTACTTGTAATTGTTGCATTTTATGAAATGGAATTTTGACTCATAATTTACTTCTTGAAAGAGAATTGTAATCTTTATATTCTAATAATTAATATGCAGTGTGTGGAAATAAAATTGAAAAAAAAATTAAGTGAGGATCAAGATAACTTATTTTCAGTTTTACTACAGCAGAACCAGTAGCTTATTTAGTGCTTCATCACTGCTGGAAGTGTTCTTAAAACTAAACACAGGTACTCCTTCAAGTTCCATTGCAGAACATCTTTTCAGCAAATTCAAAGATGTACCTTGGTTTAGTGAGGAGAATTTTAAGGACCACGTATTTCATTAATTAAATGGAAAATGATTAATAGTAATGTTATTTGCTTTACATCTCATCCAGTATTCGAGAGATAGTGGGTTCAAACCCCACTGTCAGCAGCCCTGAAGATGGTTTTCTGTGGTTTCCCACTTTCACACCAGGCAAATGCTGGGGCTGTACCTTAATTAAGGCCATGGCCGCTTCCTTCCCAGTCCTTGCCCTTTCCTGTCCCATCGTCGCCATAAGACCTATCTGTGTCGGTGCGACGTAAAGCCAATAGCAAAAAAAAATATGGGAAAAAAAATCACTTTGAATGATTCAAAATAAGCTCACTGGACAAAAAAATTAGTCACTCTAATGCACGTGCGCGTGCACGCGCACACACACACACACACGCGCACACACACACAGATTGTTAAGCCTGCACAGATGGCTCAGCGAATGAGTCCCGTGCTCAACCATACGCACACTGCCTCTACGTGAGCATAAGGCAGTAGCAATCAGTGAGACATTGATGTTTCAAGCAGACATTTTACGTCAACATGGGTAGATGTAAGGATGTGACAGAGTGGTAAAAAGGGGCCATCGTGCTTGGCCGTGTCCATGGCGTGAAGTTGCTTGGTTTGTTGGTGTTTCACAACAGACTGTTCAACGTGTCTACAAGCAGTGGTGTACTACACGTGGCCATGAAACACGACGTCAGAATTGTGGTTGGAAAAAGATTCTGACTGAGAGGGACCGGAGACACGTTTCACAGCTTGTGAATCAAAATCGCCTCCAAACCTGACAGGAATTGCTGCAGTCAGTGAATGAAGGTCCATTACAACCTATTAGTGAGAGAACTTTGCGACAGGAACTGCATGCAATGAACATTTGGATTCGATCACCTCGCAAAAGGCCATTGCTCACATAGGCATATAAAGCTGTGCGTCTTCAGTGGGCTAGTAATCATCAAATGTGGACAGTAGCTGACTGGCGGAATGTAATATGGTCTGATGAATCACATTTTTTGCCTGTATTCCACTTACGTACATCATCGAGTTCACTAAAGACAAATTGAAGCATTTCATCCTGGATGTGTGCAAGGTTAGGTTCAAGCCAGAGGTGGGTCTGTGATGTGGGTTTTTTTTTCATATCATGGATTGGGCCCATTCACTGAGGTGACCATTAACATGAACCAGCATATTTATTTAAACATTAATCGCTTCTCGGATGGTCAGGTGTTGCCTTTCAGTCAACATATACATGATAGTATGCTCTTGATACTCCGATTTTTCAAGATTACAAAAGCAAATTTCATCAGGCTGAATGCATATGAACCTTCCCTCACCCTATTACATCTCGATTGGCCCGCAAAATCACCTCACTTGAAGCAGGTGACATCAGCATCCTCGCAATTGGGAGAAATTGGGCAGTCAGATCCTCAGCAAGTGGCTTAACCTGAATGTGACATACCTGTACAACCTTGCGGACTCATTTCCTAACTGAATCCAGGTGGTTATCAAGTCCAGAGGCAGAGTTATACAGTATTAAATCACTTCTCCAAAGGTGACTAATTTTTTGTCTGGTGAGCTTATAATGCTTAGTTTTACTCAGCATTATAGCATTTCATATTCATGCTAAAAATATGAAATGAAGTAATATCTTCCTCTCTGCAAACTTCGATATCTTTCAAGTCCCTTGCAAAAATATGTCAGTGATTTCCTTAAGACTGGTGATCTGCGAAATAATTGTAATTTTACTTTTACTGATTACTTGTTGAAAATAAAATATTTATCAGGTAACTGTAATTCAGCCCAATTGCTCTTTTCTTGTACTTTCCCTACCACTGTATATAATCAAATCACCTTCAGAGAGCTTCAGATGTATTCATTGTATTAACATAAGTAATTGTTTCTCACAATTTTAATTGTACAAACTACAGAATATTTTTTTAATGTTTGTAATTGTATACTCAATAGGATGTCTAACATCTCTATCAAGGACAACATGTAAGATTTAAGAAAAGAAATGCTGAACATAAATATGCGTTAAAATAATATAACTAATTACATTAAGCAAGGATAAAAGAAAATCAGCAATCACGTAGAAAAGTAGTACTGGACTTCTGAAATTAAAGGTCCTAATTGCATCCAGTTTCTATACCTTTTATCATTACTTTTAATGTGCATTTGACTTCTGAATTGTTGACAATGGAATTTCATATTCTTATGAATAAACAGCCAAATATTTAAAAATATTCAACATATTTATTTATTTGAAACCTGCCTAAAATACATTCTGTCCACTAACATGGATTTCAGGTGCGAAATGTACAATGCTTCTGTATTTCAAAAATATTTATTCATCACATGGGAAATATTGCAGTGGCTATGGAAGTTTATTTCCTGGTTATGTTTAATATTATTTCCTTATAAATTTGTAATTACAGTTAATTTGTGTATTATTCTTATCACAAGGATCTGTTCATTACTTTTAGTATCACTTATAATGCTACAAATGCAGGTACTTAGTAAATTTTACTCCATGGTGTGACATAATTGTCAGAATTTGTAGGCTATGCTATACTTGTAGTATCGTGCATGCATATAACAGGGGCATGCTGTGCACTCCTAATCCAGTGCCCCAGGTTTTAATACCATGATTTCAACTGGGAGAATCTCTAGGATCATTGTGTGGTAGCAGGAAATCCAACCAGCTGTAAACCCTGCCTGGGTGTTTCACCAATACACTTTCTACGTGAGAAGGTGGCATAGATATATATATATTCACAAGAACATCAGCACATATACTGCGTGTGACCACAAGGATACTGAATTTTACAAAAATGCTAATAGATGTAATGTTACAACTTAGAAAAAGAAACTATTGGTACGCACAAATAAAAAACCGCTTGAACTCATACTTTATGGAATGGAACACATTTATAGGGGATTTTCACACAAAGTGGTCTAGAATAACAATTATGAAACATAAAGGTGGTGGTGCAGAATGCTAAATGAGTCTTGGATAATGCTTATTATGATGTTGTTGAGTGTATTTCTGGGGATACCTAATCCTTTCAAGATATTCCAGGTGTATTTTGTAGTACCTCCCCTGCTACAGTACCAAATAACAATCCTTTAACTGAACAATGCTCAAGCTGGATGTTGTAATATTCACTTAACTTGATCCAAAGAGTGATGTATTTTTCTCCAACCTTATTAGAATTTTTGAAGTCTAGAAAATATTTAATATCTTAGTGTAGAGTACTTTTCCTTATATTTTTAAGATTAATAATAATAATAATGATAATAATAATAATAATAATAATAATAATAATAATAATAATAATAATAATAATAATAATAATAAGATGATGATGATGATGATGATCTCACCTTCTGTGTGTACACAGTTTCATTTGACAGCATCTAGTCTGCATGCATGTCAATTTCAGTGTTTTGTTTAACTCCATCAGATGGCAGAAAGACTGGAACATCATAGAGTAACCTATTGCTTAATTTCAGTTTATTATGTAAACACCAAATGTGTCCCTAGAGATCTTTTATGTGCTGACATCGTATAGTAGGTTTGAATCTGCAATCTTGAGATGCAGAGGCCACCACCGATTTACCACTCACTCACAGTGGAAGGTGGCTTAAAAAAAAAAAAAAATGAAGTGATATAATGTTTTTAACAAATGGTTAAAATCCTCTTGTTGGATTTATAATATAATTCTTGGCAGATGTTCATTTCATATTATTTTTTTCCATGTATGGAAGTATGTTTTATATTGTCTAGCCAGCTTCTTAAGATGTAAAGATATTTCATGAGTTATTTGCTCTTTAAAACCTATCACATACTTTATTGAGGCAACTGATGAGAGGTATAGAAAAGTGGCTAGTTTATTTGTTTTGCTAATTTTTGCACATTTAATTTATGTTTTGAGTACAATCAAACTAAATCTTGGTATTAAACAAAATTTCAAGTATTGTGATGCAAATATAACTATCCTGCAGAATGGTGAAACCTCACATGATGGTGTTTTATTTATTACCAGTACTCTGTCAACTTTTATGAATAGGATTGGGAAATAAGCTTGCTATGTATAATACACCATGTGTTGATCATTGTTTTTTCTGGCAATGGATTGTCCCTACTAGGTAGTCTTATTGAGGGCTAAGCATTTGTAATATGTTAATTCCTTTTCCTTTGTACTGAATTTTGAAGTTTAAATTTGAAAAATTGATACAGGATACTGAAAGCCAAGCCAATAGGTATGTATAACAGTCTTTCACTTCATGAACAATTTTATTCTAATTTTATTCATTGTGTTTCTTTGTTGACTGCTGTTTTAATAAATGTTTGTAAATTAACATTTTGTGCAAGTATAGTCCAAGCTGTACTCATATAAGCTATGAACTTGCATGGCAGAAATAACCTAAGAAATAAAGACAGATTCACTACCGTCTTGTAATGGTAAATGAATTCCCTTGTTGAAATCAATCAATCAATCAAACAATCTATCTTTAGTCTGTCATTAAGCATTTAATATGAAATGGTCACATACATGTTGTATACATATATATATATATACATATACATATTACAATGTTTGCGCACAATATTTGCAGTTTTCTACAATTAAATACCAATTACATCCATTCCAAAGAACTCTTTTGTTGAATACAATGTATGTTGGAACAGCCAATGGTTCAATCTAGTTTTAAATATATTATTAGGAAGAACCTGTACACTAGTTGGTAATGTGTTGAAAAGCTTCAGTGGTTAAATTAGATGACCTGCCTTTGTTTTCTGTAACCTGCAATAGGGGATATCCACCTGCTGTTAATTGAGAAGTAATACATAACAATACTGCTGTTATGTCTGGCTCCTTGGCTAAATGGTTAGCATACTGGCTTTTGGTCCAAGGGCTCCTGAGTTCAATTCCCAGTCAGGTCAGGGATTTTAACTTTCATAGGTTAATATCCTCTTTCCAGGGAGCTGGATGTTCGTGCCATCTTCATTATTAGAATTCATTTTAGGTAGGTCCCCATCATCACAGATGTGCAGGTCACCTATTGTGGGTCAACTCGAAAGACCTGCACCTGGCTTCTCCAGAGGCCACATGCCATTATTATTATTATTATTATTATTATTATTATTATTATTATTATTATTATTATTATTATTATTATTATTATTATTAGAGCTAATATGTTAATTTTAATCTTAAAAGGAATACAAATTCTGAGTAAATTAATTTCTCTTGTATATGTTATTTATCTTGAATATTTATTCTATCGCAACTAGTGAATGTCAAGTGCAAACCACTACAAATCAATTTCTTTGATGTACATCCTTTTTTAACTTCTTGTGAATCTGTGTTTAACCTTGTGTTAGCAAAGAGTATCAACATGTTTCATAATATTTGTTTTCTCTAGTCAAGGTAAGGTAAGGGTGTATTCTGCCCGAAGGCAGGTCTGAACCTCCGCAGAGGTGTGCCTGAGCCGGAGTTTACGTACGGTAGGGTGGCCAGTTCCTTTCCGCTCCTCCATTCCCTTACCCCCCACCAACAGCGTGTGGCAACCCATCCAAATTTTGACGACGCCCAATGTTGCTTAACTTCGGAGATCTCACGGGATCCGGTGTTTCAACATGGTTATGGCCGTTGGCTTCGGCTTCTCTAGTCAAATATCTCTTAATTTTATGGTTTGTTCTATCACTAGCAAAAATACAAATTGTACTGCTTTATGTGTATTGAATCAAATCCCAGTTGATAATGACTTTGGCTCTCTTTTAGTAAACACTTTGTTTGAGTTGTTATGAGAGTTTTAGATCTCCATGATTAGATTTTAATATTTTCAGGCTGTCTGTTCATATTGTATACTGGATTAACCTAGTTCACTTTAATGGAATTAAAATGCTGTAGATAAGAAAAACATGAGGAAAAAATCTTAATCATAACTGTATTGATATTTATTGAGTATTAAAGACTATCAGTATTGATTTCGTAGTTAAATGTGATTTTATTATTTTGAAAATAACTCCTAGGTGACAATAGTTTCTCTGTTAAGAGTAATATAATCCTTTATTTGTGATTCTTGACAGCAGTTTCAACATACATTATTGTATTTTCTGTTTTATTTACTGTTAATATTTTTATTAATATCCAACACATTTAATCTCTAAATGTCTAACATGCAGCCAAATTTACTGTCTCTATTTAGGCTATTCACTCTCCTGTCTAGCTCACATTTTATCGTCATCTTGAACTTACTTTGCAGTCTACTTATGAACCTGAATCGTGACAGATTTTTGGTTTGTATGTGGGAAGTGTTAGTTTCCTTTTCTCCTTTTGTGTTTGTCCTGTGTCCTAGTCATTTAACATCTGTATTCATCTTTTCCTGTGCTTATCTGGCTTTCTTCTTTCTTATACTTACAACACCAAGACCGAAAATCTGTTAAGATGGCCCCTTGATGAGTGTTGAAACCCACCCTCATGATAAAGCTGAGAAGCAGAAACAAGCTCGCTGGGGGTTGAGAAGAAGTTGATATTGAAGAGCAAAGAGCTTGTGTGGCAATGTATGAAGATGTGGCAAACTTTCTTGTCATTTTGTGTTTTCATGTTTGCCCTCATCTTCTCTTTCTGTTGCTCCCTCTTCCATAATAACCTGTCATTGTGTTTATCCTGTTATGTGGTCCTATCTTTCTTTGTGTGACTTGATTTGATTGGTAAAGAATGATTTTAGAAAAATCTTCCTGTAAACCAGAACATTTTTCCTCTAACATCCTATGTAACTCAAAATGAAGTTATGATGTCTTCATTCATGATTGCACAATAATTTTACTAGGTTCAGCAGACAGAGAGGAATTTTTACGTGCATTTACTTTTCATGAGATTTCCTTTTGGATGATTGCTAATACAGAGTAATTACTCTTTGCATTGTAGGTTTATATACTGCCATAAGCCAGAGAAGATATTATGCAGGAAATCAAACTCAGTTTAAGGCTGAAAAAGAGGAATTCATGCAGATGCTTAGAAGTGGCCAGTTTTCTTCTATGCCTGAAGATAAAGGCCCTTCCATTTTGAATGTGGAAAATGAAATGTTTCTTGTCAGGGTTATCGTTGTATGTGTATTGAATTTTTTTTTAGATTCAAGACAGACATGATTATTAAAATTATAGCAAATATTTAGCCATGTTTGGATTATGGTTCCTTCTTTGAATACTTCAGAACTTCTGTTAACCTATGGAAGAGATTTGTTTCCTGCCAGCTTATCCATTTATTTTGTCTAAATGTCCCTTTCTTTATCCATTTTATATACTTTTTGTATTAAGTTCCTTATATGCCCTGCTACTTGAATTAATTTTTGTCTTTTTATATGAACCTGTGTTCAGTTGTCATCCATTATTATGAATATAATATCTCTAATGGTTACCAAAACCTCAAACAGGAACAAGAAATCAGAGAAAAGAAAAAAAAAAAAAAAATTGACAATATTCCTCTTGACAGGAGCATCTTCTAAAAGTGAAGTGACATATAGATGCCTAAACAGTGCTTGTTCTCTTAAGATACACTTTCTTTGGCAATCTTTTACTTCGTATTACTACAAACTTTACTACCTAATGATTTTATTTTGTAAAAATAAAATCTGTTATTGGTTATTTTTTCTTGTTTGGCAAGCCTGCATTGGGTCGGATTTGTTAAAAATATAAACATTTAAAAAGCCTACAAACCTATAATAGATTGTTGAAGTCGAACCAGTACTTTTTCAGTATTGATTTGGGTGATATTTATGTTAACCTGTTATGGTGTTAGCGATCTTCAGCGTTGGTTCCTCCCCGACCAAGGAGATCCTCTTTTTTTATTTCTGAGACTCTATAACTGTAATAGTAATTGAAATTTTGAGGCTTATCTATCTATCTATCTATCTATCTATCTATCTATCTATCTATCTATCTATCTATCTATCTATCTATCTATCTATCTATCGATCTGTTTATCTATCTATCTTAGTTATCTATATATTTATTTACTGAACTCAGGTATGTAGTTCAGGTCGCATAACTGCAAGCTTGCATTTGGGAGATGGTGGATTTGAATCCCACCATCAGCAGCCTTGAAGGTGGTTTTCCATAGATTCCCATTTTCACACTGGAGAAATAGTGGGGCTGTATTTTAATTAAAGCAACAACTGCTACCTACACAATCCTTGCCCCTTTTCCATCCTTGTGTGCTGGAAACCTCCTATGATTCAGTGCTGACGTTCAACCACTAGGAACATTTTTTTGGTAAATAAATTTTTTTAAATACCATATTTGTTCTGTGTACATAGCTTGGAATCTATATTTACTGGACCTACTGGAAAATATTTTATTCTGTAATAATCAAGATTTTATCAAGTGTTCTGAAAATTGCTCAGGTGAACATATTTACCAAGTTACAAACACATTATCTTCTCTTTATTTATTTTTGTTCACTTAATTTCTTCATACTCTGATAGTGTTTTGAACTTTAGATCACTGAACTCTCTTAGATGAATTATTTTTATCAGTACTTTTTATTTTATTAGGGAAACTTAATTTACATTAGTTACTGACAGTTCTTTTTCTTCCACCTTTTAGCTTCACCCAACCGCTGGAGCAGTTGTGAAAACATCAATGATTATCCTGAAACGAGTTTACAGTCCATCATTAATGACACCAGCCAGCAATTTACTGACCCACAGGCTTGTTTATTTTGGAAGAAAGCAGACCAATTTCTCCACATATCAGAGAGAGAAGGAAGCAGTAACCCTTTCCAGTGCCCAAATTGTGGTAAAATGTACATGCATAATTACACGATGCTGAGACACCTCCGACTCGAATGCGGCAAAGAGCCGTTATGTCTGTGCCCAGTTTGTCCTTTCAAAACTAAGCGCAAAACAAATCTGCAGCGACATATGATGAGTGTTCATGGAATGTTTTAATATGACAGTTACTGCACTTCAGGAATGGGCTAGAGTAGAGTTGAATGGATGTTCACCTTGTGGCTTGATGGAATGACGTTTGAGTTTAAAAGGATTTAGCACCTAGGTCATCTGCCCTATTTGATTGAAAATTTTCATAAGGAAGCAGCCAGGCCATAGTGGAGAATTTTGTATAACTTGGTAATCTTTTTGGTAGGGAGAGGACAAGAATTGATCAGGGAAGGTTGAGTTGCTCATCTGAAAGAGATGATCTCATACAAGTAAGGGAAAGCAGAGCCATTACTAGCTCACAGCACCAGTATCACCACTTAGGAAAGTAATCTACCTGTGGGAATTAACCTTAATGAGTCTCAAAGGCTGTGTCCAAAAGTATTCAAGAGAGCCTCGCAAACATGCTTGGAATGGTCATGTGGTTGTAAGTGGCATGTTTGCATCCACTGGCTTTTACTTGAGGCTGCTTATGACTAACAGTATGGAAAGTATACTGGTGCAGGCTTTCACAGCCAATGCCAACTGACAAGCTGTGTGTGATAATCTTCCTTAACATAATAGCTTCAAGTATTGTTCAATAACCCTTGACAAGTTTCAACGGCTGTTCAGTAGGCCTCATCATTTCATATTTATGAGGAATACTGAACAGTAGTTGACACATCAATATATTTATATATCAGTATATTTATAATACCTGCACAGCCTGTCATGTCAATATGAAAAGTACTTCCTGTTGTTTATTATTTTTTAAAGATACCTTTTTTAAAAGTTTAATAAAGATGTAATAGATTTATATGGCACATTATTTATAATGCATAACAAAATCAACCCAGAGCCAATCCCCTAATTTAAGATAGCCCTGAATAATAGGTAGAAAATGTGATGATGATAATGATGATGATTGCTCTTATAAGGTAATTGACCTTAGGTCGGAAAGAAATTTGCCATTTTACTCTAATAGTTGTCCAGGCTAATGTGTCTCATAATATCTCTGTTAATCTTTCTGAGAGTTCTAACATCAATTCTTGATTTTTGAACAACACTAGTCAAATGTGAAATCTGCTTTTTGCCAGTTCATGATTAATTTATGTAAATATGCAATAGAAATAAAGTCTATATTCAGAGAAAAAGGATTGACTTGTTGAGTTGGTTGTGCACTGCTTATTGGAAGATTACTCGTAGATCACTTCCCTCTGTAGAATGATTGTACTCTGACCTGAAATATCACCTTTCTTACTAATTATTACAGAATTGAAAAAAACTGAAAGGTAGTGTTCTTAGAATTAAACACAGGTATTACTTCAAATGCCCCTTATAGCGTCTCTTCAACAGTGTGAGTTTTTCTTCCTTGGAATAAGTGATAGGTGATCTCTTATTTTCATTCATAACTTAAGTAAGACTTACAAATGAAGATAAACAATGTTTAATGATATATAATCATAATTGGGAAGCAGTTGAGTGAAAGTAATCTACCTACTTATAACAAATACTTTTTTAGTAATTTTTAATTGTAACCATTTATGCACTTTTTACTCATAAGATACATCTTGAAATAGAATTGTAATAATTTTTTTCTCCTTCATCTACTGCTTTTTCCACACCTGTGGGGTTGCAGGTGGAAATATTGTTGCACATGTGGATTTGATCCTGTTTTATGGCTGGATGCCCTTCCCGACATCAACCATATGTGGAGGAATGCATTCACTATTGCATGTTTCTGTGGTGGTCGGTTGTGTGGTATGTTGTCTGAATATGAAGAGGAGAGTTCGTCATTTTGTTCCGAAGATATTAAACTATCAAAGGGTGTCTACATTTTTCTGGACCTCTATGTATAAAAATGATGGGAAAGAATAATTTTGATTGTTTCAAGATATCATGCTTAGTTTCTCTTAGTGATGATAGTTACTTAATGTTTCAGTGCTTGATAAAACACACAAAAAGGAAGTAATATCTTTCTCTCTGCAAACGTTGGTATTTTTCCAACACCATATGAAAAAAAAAAAAAAAAAGAAAAAAAAATCTGATTTCCTTAAGACTGGTGTTCTGTAAAGTAAGTGTAATTGTTATTTTACTGATTACTTGCTTCAAAAGTAATTTGTAAATCGTAATTGAGTAAAATCACTGTATTGGCATAAATAATTGTTTTTCACAATTTTAAATATATGAAGTACAGAATATTTTCTTTTACTGTTTGGTAATTTATGCCTAATAGGATTGTCTCCAACACCTCTGTCAAGAAAAACATGTAATATTTTAAATAAGAAATGCTGAACTATGAATTTGAGGTAAAAAAAACAACTAATTTTTTATAAATAAGCCTACTTATAGGTCAGACAATGATTACATTAAGCAGTGATTGAAGAAAATCAGCAATCATGCAGAAAAATGGTACTCGACTTCTGGAATTGAAGATCCAAACTGCATCCAATTTCTATATATTTTATCATCCCTTTTAATGTGCATTTAGTTACAAATTTTTGACAATGGAATTTTGTTATTCTTGTGAATAAACAGCCAATATTTCTAAATATTTGGCATAGTTGTTTATTTGAAATCTGCCTAAAAATATTTTAGCAGGTCAGGGTTTTGTTTCTATATCTTCACAAACCTGTCCGCCAATATGGATTTCAGGTGAAGAATGTACATTGCTTCTGTATTTCAAAAATATTTATGGATCATTTGGGTAATATTGTAGTGGCTGTGAAAGTTTATTTCCTGGTTATATTTTATATTACTTCTTTATACATTTGTTATGACAATTAATTATTTTATCATTCTTATGATGAGGATGGTGATCATTACTTTCAGTATCACATTTATATAATGAGTCAAGTACAGATACTTTATAAATTTTATTCCATAGAGTAACGTAATTATCAGCATTTATAGACTATGCATGTATCAGAGACATGCTGTGATCTCCTAATCCAGCAGTGGCATGCACTGAACCCCGGCTACCTCCGCACTACTGGGGTAAAGAATTTTTTATTTATATGCTCTTATTATTCCTTAGAACATTTCTTTATCAAGTTAAAAAAATGCAAACAGCTAAGTCAAGTCAAGTACATCTGTCTCGATAACCCATTCGCTCTACCGCGCAGTCCAGGTCTCTCCAGCGAGATGGCTTTCTTTGCCAGCGTGAAAGAGAGCTACCCCAGCAAAATTCAAGTCGCTTGGTCTCCTTCTCTTGGGGTGGCGGGGTGATAGCTTTTGCCCTCGCTCAGGATTCACAGTGTCTTAATAGTGGCAGAGTACCTAGCTTGGGTACATGTTAGTTGTAATAGTTTAACACTCAAAGCGTTCAGTACCACACACCAAAGGCTACAATATAAAACAGTACAGCCACTTGCAGGTAGTCTTGCGAATAAAAATAGCCATTTATGGAATCAATTGTAATAAAAGTGTTTATTTTATTTTTGGATTTCAGCATGATGAAGTTTTTGTTAGCGATTCATTGATGGCACGTGTAGGGTATGTTTTTGGATGCACGCAGAAAAATATTTTGGTTACCCAGTATGAACACAGAGCCAAGTGTGAAATAAAATAATTTTGTATTTGGTTGCTCTGTACGAGTGGGCTTGCCTCATATTTTTGTAGTGCTTCCCTTGTATTATAGCTGAAGTTTTTGCAAGCTCTGTGGCATTCTTTGTGAATATAACCGTGGTATATGTCATTGCCCTAAATTCAGATCAGTATTGATTGATTGATTGATTGATTGATTGATTGATTGATTGATTGATTGATGAGGAATATTTCCACCCTGATTGTCATTGCTGTATCTACACTCACTAAGCGAGTGAAACTGTAAAACTTCGGCGACGGTGAAAAAAAAATTCTGCTCATTCCGATTAGGGTAGGCTTTTAAAATAAAAATAAAAAACAAGAGGTAGGTCCCCGTATATTTCTGTGAGTTATAATAAATTTCTTTAATATCTTATTGATTGATTGATTGATTGATTGATTGATTGATTGATTGATTGATTGATTGATTGATTGATTGATTGATTGATTGATTGATTTCCACTTAGTTACCGAGTGAGCTTATAAAATAGTGATGTTGGCTTTAGAGAGAGACAATTGCTTTTTTCAAAAATAATTTGCAGCTGGGGTAATGAATGTGTTCACTGCACGCCACTGTAATCCAGTGTCTCAGATTTTAATACCGTGACTTCAAGTGGGAGTTTCTCTAGGATCATTGTGTAGCTGCATGAAATCAACCTGCCATGAAGCCTGCCTGGGTGTTTCGCCAATACAATTTCTACATGAGGAGATGTCATAGTTTAAAAGACAATGAAACCTACAAAAATGTTGAAACCTCGAACTTGATCTTGTGAGAGACAATAAAGGTGGCTTTTTTCATATCTTAATGTTAGGATTTTTGAAGTATGGAAAGGAATATTTACAAACCTGTTGTAGTATGCATTTCCTTGTATTTCTAAGATTATTGATGACGATGATGATGATCATCATCATCATGTGCTCCCATCTTCTGTGTATAGACGCTCTCATTTGACAACATCTAGGCTGCATGCATGTCTATTTCAGTGTTCTGTTTAACTCCAGAAGATGGCAGAAAAACTGGAACTTCATTGGGCAACCTATTGCTGATTTTAATTTTATCGTGTAAACACCAGATGCATCACTAGAGACCTTTCATGTGCTGAAATCAAACAATGTGGAGTGTTGAATGGACTTTCACCTGCCCTCCAAAATCTGATGATCTCTAGTAGGTTTGAATCTGCGATCTTAAGTTGGAAAGGCCCCCGAATTACCACTCACTTATACAGGAAGGTAGTTTAAAAAAGAAAGAAGTAGTATAATGTGTTTAACAAATAGTTAAAATCCTCTTGTTGGATTTACAATATAATTCTTGGCAGATGTTCATTTTATTTATTTATTTTTTGCCATGTATGGAAGTATGATTTATATTGTCTAGTCAGCTTCTTAAGATGTAAAGATATTTCATGAGTTATTTGCCCTTTAAGAACTATCAAATACTTTATTGAGGCAACTGATAAGAGGAGTAGAAATGTTTATTTTTATTTTGCTAATTTTTGTACATTTCATTTATGTTTTAAGAACAATCAAACAAAATCTTTGTGTTAAACAATCAGTCTTTCATGTACTGTGATACAAATGTAACAAACTTTCCACCAGAATGGTGAAACCTGATATAACGGTGCTGTATTTATTACCGGTGTTATGACAACTTTTATGTATAGGATAGGGAAATAAACCTATAATGTTTTGGCCCTACCAGGTAGTCTTAATGAGGGCAAAGCAACAGTACTATGTTAATTTCTTTCTTTTTGTTTTTAATCTCAAAGTTTATATTTGGAAAATGAAATAAATAGATCTGTACTCTTATTTTGGGGAACTGAATTATGACAATAGTGATGTGATCATGGAACAACAGCCTGCGTTGATATAGGATACTGAAAGCCAAACCAATAGGTATGTATAATAGTCTTTCACTTCATGAACAATTTTATTATGTTTCTTTGTTGACTACTGTTTTGTTATAAATATTTGTGTATTCACTTTTTGTTTAAGCTTAGTCCGTGCAGAAGTCATATGAACTAGTATAACAGGAATAATCTAAGAAGAAACAAAGACTGCTTCACTACTGTCTTATAATGGTAAATGAATTCCCTTGTTGAAATCAATCAATCAATCAATCAATCAATCAATCAATCAATCAATCAATCAATCAATCAATAAATAAATCGATCAATCAATCTTTATTATCTTTATTTTGTCATTAAGCATATAATATGCAATAAACGTCATATACATGCTGTACCGCATACAGATAAATATATATATTACAATTTTAGTGCATAATATTCAAAGTTTTCTACAATTTAATACCAATTACATCAATTTCAAAGAACTCCCTTGTTGAATAAAAAGGATGTTGGAACAGCCAATGCTTCAATCTAATTTTTAATATATTATTAGGAAGAACCTGTACACTAGTTGGTAATCTGTTGAAGAGCTTCAATGGATAAATTAGATGACCTGCCTTTGTTCTTTGTAACCTGCAGTGTGGAAGTCATTTCAGTATTAATATCTGTGACATGTTTTACTTTACATAATGCATTAAAAATTTACAGATTAACTATGGTCATAACAGAATTATCAATAAAAGCTTTACAGTGTGTACCTTGTGGAGACTTGGATATAAGATGTAGAGCTTCTTTTGGATTGCAAGAACCTCTTGAGATTCTCCTGCAGTTTCCCCACAGTATAATTCCATGTTATACAATGCTATAAAAAAAATGCAAAGTATGCATTTAACAGAAACATTCATGAACATAACAAGTAAGGGCCCTTAATATATACAGTACATTTGACAGTTTCCATGTGATAAAATCAATCTTTTCATCCCAAGTCAGCTTAGCATCCAAGTAAAATTCTTACAGCTTGACAGGCCAATTATCTTCAATATTTCAATAAGTACTCAAATATCATGGTTTGAATTTAGTAGAAATCTATTGAAAGCTTTTTTGTTGTAAACCCTTCAGTTACTAAATATAGGGTATCCTTTGTTAGCTGTCTAACTTCACCTATAGTATTAATGTTTGTTTTGCTTACAGCTGCATTTGAATGGCCATTCTCAGCAACAGATTATTGGACAGGGACACTAGATGCTAAGTGTTCTCTAATAACATTGTTATTAGAAAGGCAATTTTGTGTGATGTGGCCATAATGTACATGTGATTTGAAGTGTGTCTGTTTATTGGAAACTTTGAAACATACCAAGTACCAAGGGAGGGGGGTTGATGATGATGATGATGATGATGCTTGTTGTTTAAAGGGGCCTAACATCGAAGGTCATCGGCCTGGAGGGGGGTTGGAACATAGGATGCATCATATTAAGGACATATTCCTTTTTCAAAAATTAAGTTCCCACAAGGGAACCATAATTTAATTTTACTGATTGAAAATATTATAGAAGTGTTCAAGCTTTTTGGGCATTTTAAGTCATGAAATTTCCAACATTTAACCCCTATGTGACTTTTGGGCTTCCAAAAGTTGTCTCATCGCACCTGCTTCAAAGGGATGCTTGAAGTAGTGTCTCAACAGTGCACTAGTCGCCAGCATCTTAGAGAGATATGGTTATCCAAGTGATGAGCCCAAAGCTGCACTGGAGCAAACAGTGGTTATTTCAAGATTGTAGAAATCTAAAGTGCTTGAATTCTTTTGTGACATATTCTGTGTTGAATTCTACGTCAATTTAACTCAACACTATCAGTTTATGAGATAGATAAGCCTAAATTTGTTAACTTTAGACTTTGATTTCTATGACAGTAAGTGTTAAAATAGAGCAAATAATAATCACAGGACATATGATGATTATTTTGTTTAAAAAGATGATGATAATAACATTAATAATAATAAAAACTATGAATATAGTTCCACAAAAGCAGTTCACGTAAACGTAAATTACAAAACAGCAAATTAAAAGAAAACTAAACAATCTGTGAAAAAGCTCATTAGACTATCCCTTAATAGCAATAAAAAAAACTATGAATATAGATCTTTGAAAGCCATTGACGTAAATGTAAATTACAAAACAAAACTTAAATAAAAACCAACCAAACCATTAAAAAATTTAAAATATCTGAAAATAAATCAATAAAATGAGTATAGTTCCTTGAAAGCCATTCACGTAAATACTCATTGAGATGCTCCTTCAGAATCCTTGCATCGTTTACATAAAAATTAAATACAGCATGTCAGTGAAGAGTGGGGCGTGACATTGCAAAAGTAGGTCAGCAGACTACAGCCGTTGGATCCACACCAATAACAGAGCAACGGTTATCCAATAAATTCTGGAGTGGAGACAAAGCAGGACATCATTAAAATAAATTGCAGAATTTAAATCCCTAAATATTTGAGTGTGACTTGATAGAATCTGATGATGTTCTCTTAAGAACAAAACATGTCATTCCTTGTTTAATAGTGTGTATTTTTATCCCTTATTTACTAATGTGTTTTGTACAGGTATGTTGTAGTATAATATTTAACCTGTGTGTTCGATAGACTGAAGAGCTTTTAAGTTAAGTGATGATTATTTGAAATTTAAAATTAAAATTAACAGTAGTCTGCCAAAAGCCCACCTGGTGGTCATGATATTTAAGATGTCAAGCCTTTATGGTCTGACACCGTGGTTAGCCATTCACCATCAGCATGTTGGCTGACAGGGTAGGAGAGGTGATGGTGTACAATTTGTAGTCACTAGATTGCATGCCAAAAGCCTGGATTCATTCCCAAGCCTCTCCGCAGTGTTCATATGGAGTGAGAGCATGTGGTGCTGTTGATGGTGATTCATCCGTCGGATGGAGGCATTAAGCCTCGAGCAGATCCCTTGGTGCTATTCAACAGGAGTAGGCGTTGTGCCAGCACCAGGTCTCACAGCTAATATATTAGGATGCTGTGAAACATATTAATTATAGGACTAGTCAGGCTGTATTAGCCCTTGCTGCCTTACTTCGCTCCTCATCTTGTCTAGTACATCCCATTATACCACTGCTCATTGGTTTTTGTGGTTTCTTTCTAACCACATAACATTTCATAGTGCTGTTTGAGAATCCAATGGGCTGATGACTTAACTGAGAGATCATCTGTAGTCACCAACATCCTCAATAAACAGAGTTCATATCACGTGCACTGTCTGACTCATTGGCTGAATGGTCAGCATACTGGCCTTTGGTTCAGAGGGTCCCGGGTTCCATTCCCGGCCGGCTCAGGGATTTTACCCTTCATTGGTTAATTCCAATGGCTCGGGGGCTGGGTGTTTGTGCTGTCCCCAACATCCCTGCAACTCACACACCACACATAACATTATCCTCCACCACATTAATACGCAGTTACCTACACATGGCAGATGCCGCCCACCTTCATCGGAGGGTCTGCCTTACAAGGGCTGCACTCGGCTAGAAATAGCCACACAAAATTAAAAAACACTTGCACTATTCTACCATCTCTTACAAAACTTTCTAATTTGTAACATTAACTGTTCTTGTCCCAGGAGCCATTTTTTAATCCAGTGTATGGGACCCTCACCAGGATTCATGTGAGAACTGGAAAAAGATCCAAAGGAAAGCAGCATGATTTGTTCTAAGTGATTTCCAACAAAAGCGTAGTGTTATGAAAATGATGCCAACTTGGCGTTGGGAATACTTGGGAGAAAAGAGACAAGCTGCTCGACGAAGTAATATTATCCAAGCCATCGGTGAAGATATGGGCTGGAATTATATTAGTAGAGGAATAACCTTGAATGGAGTTTTTAAAAGAGAGAATATAATATGAAGATAAAATTTGAATTCAAGAGATCAAATTTGAATAAATATTAATTTATAGGAAGCGGTATTAGGGATTGAATTAATTTACCAAAGGAGTTGTTTGATAAATTTCCAATTTCTTTGAAATCATTTAAGAAAAGACAAGGTAAACAGTTGACAGGAATCTGCCACGTGGACAACAGCCTTAAATATAGATCATTGGTGATGATTATTGTTTTAAGCAGAAGCACAACTAGTCAACCATCCTCTATATAAAAAATATGGAAAAATAGAAAAAGTGCAAGGGATCCAACACTTCAAAAAATGAAGGTAACGGCCCAAGAAAGACATGGGCCATGAAGGACATGAAAATGAAACAATTCTTAGGCCTCGAATGATCTAATACCGTTGGGTTCAGACAAGAACAAGAGTTGACCAATGGAGATCGAAGAGAATACATAAAATTGAGGACCCTGGCACAAATAAGTGGAAGCAATACCAGGACTCAGCTGACGGCCCCGCGGTCGCCAACCCATGCTCCCAAGTTAAAAGCCTCTATGGCCCATTTTAGTAGCCTTTTATGACAGGCAGGGGATACCGCAGGTGTTACTCTACCGCCAGCACCCACAGGGGGATGTTGATTGTTAAGGACGACCACTCAAAATTGGTTAATAGCATTGTGATAAGGTAATTAATTGACCATTATTAGACATTAAAAAAACCTGGTATGAGTACTTGTAATCTTAATCGACTCTGTATAATGAATAATAATAATAATCCACTAGTGTCTGTTCTGGTATCCAGCGACTAGTGGTCTGCGTCTGTTCACCTAGTTGGTGCGGCAGTGAAATATGGCTTGATCTCAACAATTAAGTCTGTAATTACCATGATCTTTATTAAAGATCACCACAACCAACTGCAACTTGAAATAATCATGATGGAACAAAAGGAAAGAAATCCGCTACCCCAGGTCCCAGTCAACGCACTGGACTTTCCTGGTCATCGGATTCTGGGGGACCAAGAACATCATGAGGAGAAGAGTCGGAGCTTCTCAAAATTTCCTCACAAACACTACATTGGCACTCTCAATGCAAACACTCTCTTCAAACTTGGAAAATTAAAACAACTCACAGACATGCTGGAAAAATTTCACATCAAATTTCTTGCCATTCAAGAGACGTGCTTCGTAGATGAAAACCATTTTAACACAGAAAATTACATGATTTACCAAGGGTAAATCTGCTGTCAGAAGTGGCAAACCATTATTGTATGGCACAGGATTTGCAGTACACAAATCAGTCGTGGATAACATCATAGACTTCAGTTCCATATCAGAACGTATCTCCACACTCTCCTTTAAATCAGATAATAAAGCATACCCAATTATCAATGCACATGCACCTACAAATGACCATAACAGAAAGAAGCCCCAAGAAATTGAAGACTTCTGGGAAGACATGGAGGATGTAACCAACAACGTACCAGAAAGACATGTACTAATTTTGTTTCCGTCTAGGCTCTCTTTTGTTTGTTTTATCATTTGCTCCTTCATTATGATTTTAGCATTTTTTCAACTTATATTATGTAAATTATTTCAAATCTCCCCTCATTTTTCACTGAAGATGGCTCAAATGAGCCGAAACATGTTTGAATTTGTTTACTCCGTCTAATGACGGAATATTTATTGTATTGAATTAGGAGGATACTCTCATTTTTCACCTTTGTAAAGAGAAAGATATGTGAAAATTTTAATGGGAGACTTCAATGCGCAGTTAGGTAAGGAGAGAAAATACAGACAAATAACAGGCCCGTACTCAGCACACATTCACACAAACAAAAATGGGGAACACCTCATAAAATATTGTCAAAATTTTAACCTCAAAATTATGTCAATGCAGTTTCAAAAGCCAAGACAAAAACTTACAACATGGAAAGCACCCAATACAGTGAGGGGAGAATTCCAGATTAATCATGTGGCCAATTCCTAGAAAAATGCATGGAAAAATTTTAATGTGAAACACGTAAAGGATTCTTCGAGTCTGATCATTATTTACTACAAGTTAAGATTAGGCCAATCCCAAGACAGAAAAAAGACAGCGCAAAACAAAATAGACAAACCTGATCTGGAATACTTGAAGATAAACAGAGATAAAATTGTTGAAGAAATTCATAGGCATTCAACAGACACTTGGACAGATCTTGCAAAGACAGTTCAGAAGGTAATGCACTGGGGACAACCTCCTAGAAAATGAAAACATAGATGGTGGAAAGTAATTTGTGATCAAGCCATTGAAAGAAGGAAACAAGCATGGGATTAGTTCAGTAGTAACAGATCATCAAAACACGGAAGGAATTTCACTTAGTTCAGAAACAATCATCGAAGGAAATCAGAAGAGAAAAATGAGCATACGACAATAATAGGCTAAAAGAAATTGAGGAAGATTTCAAGAGAACACAAGAAATTTTTACAGAACTTTCAAAGAAAATATTAAGGGCTATCAACCTTCTAGCCTCTGCTTCCGAAGAACAGATGCTTCTCTGGAAACAAACACAAAAACTGTAAAATTCTCAAACATTACTTTAATAAACTTCTTAATTGCAAGAAATCCGCAGAAAAGCTGATATTCCAAAAAAACTACATCCAACCCCAATTCTAATCCACCCACAATAGAAGAGATGAAGGAAATCATAAAACAAATGAAAAGTAACAGAGCAGCAGGAGAGGATGGTATTATTGCTGAGATCTGGAAGCTCCAAGACGAAAATATCACCAAAACAATCCATACGATTATCACAGATATTTGGGTCACAGAGAAAGTGCCAGAGGAATGGAAATGTGCATTAATCCATCCATTACATAAAAAGGGTGATAAGTCAGATCCAAATAATTACAGAGGTATTTCACTAGTACCAGTTGCGTGCAAAATTTTCTCTACGGTGTTAGTAAACAGGCTAGAACCACAAGCAGATCCACAAATAGGGGAATACCAGGCAGGCTTCAGAAAGGGGAGATCATGCATCGAACAGATCTGGAACTTGAGAACACTTTTGAAAGTCAGACAAACAGGAAACACTGTAGTTACCTTTGTGGACTTTAAAAAAGCATACGACTCCATAGACAGACAGACACTCTTTGACGTACTGGAAGAATATGACATTGACAGAAAAACCAGAGCACTTATACAACAGACGCTTACAGACACTACCTCCAAGACCAAGTTCATGGGAGAAATTTCGGAACCCTTCCAGATACACTCAGGTGTCCGACAAGGAGACAGGCTCTCACTAATCTTGTTCAGCATGGTGTTAGACAAAATTATCAAGCAGTGGGAGGAACAAGTTAAAGGAATACAGCTGGGAAGAACACGTGAAACTAAAACAATAATAAAATGTCTGGCATTTGCAGATGACTCACCAATAATACACAGGAGGCAAAGGGAGCACTGGAATGCTTGCATGAAATAGCTGCCAAACCAGGTCTACAGATATCTTACGAGAAGACCCAAAATGAAACGACAGAACAACAATGTGCACACTGTGCATACTGCATATGGATCCGTAAAAAGATGTAAGGCTTTTCAGGCGTTTGCATTTCCCTCCATGGGAATTTAGAATTTTCCATTCGGAATTGCTAGGCGGACAATAATTCCATTGTGGAGATTTATCTCCCGTATGCAGTTATCAGACTGTGCCTCTTATAAGGGCTTCTGATAAGTTCACCTGCATACACCCTAGCGTCAGTGGGCAGGGTCTGACACATCCCACTCTGATGAGTCTAGTGTCAGACCTAAGACGAAACGCTGGTTAATAGAGCAAACGCATGAAAAGCCTTACATCTTATGTGTTTTTGACATGCTCTGTTGGTGAAAAATATCTAATTCCCTCCTTGGGAATTTAGAATTTTCCATCCGTAAAAAGAGTCGAAAAATTTAAATATTTAGGGGAATACATACAAATAGGAGGATCAAGCAAGGCGTCTAACATAGAACGAACGGAAATACTCCAGAAACATACAAACCCACATGGTCACATTATAATAAAAGCATATCAAGACAGGCCAAACTTAGACACTACAAAACAGTCGTATTACCAGAAGCATAGTATGCATCAGAAATGACCACAGTTGGAGAATCAGGCATCATAGAGACAGAAAAAATAGAACGTAAAATTCTCAGAAAAATATTTGGACCAATACACAGGTATGGCATATGGATGAAACGACCTACCGAAGAGCTGTACCAGCGCACTGACAGACTCACAGACATGATCAGGGAATGCAGACTAACTTTCTATGGGCACATACAGAGAATGAACAACAACAGACTTACAAAGAAAATCTTTGATGTAGTAAACAGTTCAAGCAAGAAAACAAATTGGATCATGAAATAGAGGAAGACTTAAAGCAGGTGGAAATCAACAGGCAAATGATAGGAGACAGAAAAGAATTCAGAAACAAAATTAGGAATACAAAATTTATAGTAAATGAGAAGAAGAAGATAGGAACATTGTGGACAGAACAAAGGAAACAGGAGCACAGACAAAGGATGAAGAGATTTTGGGAAGAGAAGAGGAAGAAGGGAAAGAAGTGAAATTGTGTCATCATAAGATATTTGAGTTCAAACACTGGCCCATAAGATTAAAAATGATATGAATTAATTAATGAATAATAATAATAATAATAATAATAATAATAATAATAATAATAATAGTGATGATGATGATGATGATGATGATGATGATGCTTCAGCTACTGTGTGCAAACTTTTTTATTTGATGCCATTTAGGCTGCCTGCATGTCAATTTTGACATTCCATTTTACTCTATCAGATGGCAGAGAAATGGATCTAATTAAGTTTGTTGGCAGTCATGGAGTATGCCAACATTGTACAAAATGGAGTGCTGAATGGACTGTTGTCTGTACTTCAGAAATCCAACTTCCTCTGCTGGATTTGAACCTGCAATCTTGGGATCCAGAGGCTGACACTCTACCACTGATCCATGTCAACATTGAAGAAGTCATCAACTTGTTTGTCTTACTGTCACTGTTAATAATGTATGGAAGTAATGGAAAGAAACAAACAAGTGTTTTCATGTTTGTTCCTGCCTCTTCTTTCAATTGTTCTCTCTTCCCAAACTGACCTCTCCTTGTATTTATCTTATGATATGTTCCATTTCATGTTCTTCCCTCAATCAATCACTACCGATCTGCATTTAGGGCACTCACCCAGGTGGCATATTCCCTATATGTTGTTTTCCTAAGCTTTTCTTAGATGATTTCAAAGAAATTGGAAATTTATTGAACATCTCCCTTGGTGAGTTATTCCAATCCTTAACTTCCGTTCCTATAAACAAATATTTTCCCCAATTTGTCCTCTTGAATTTCAAATTTATCATCATATTGTGATCTTTCCTACTTTTAAAGAAACCACTCAAACTTATTCGTCTACTAATGCCATTCCACGCCATCTCTCCACTTACAGCTTGGAACATACCATTTAGTGGAGCAGCTCATCTCCTTTCTCCCAAGTCTTCCCAGCCCAAACTTTGCAACATTTGTGTAACGCTACTCTTTTGTCGGAAATCACCCAGAACAAATCAAGCCGCTTTTCTTTGGATTTTTTCCACTTCTTGAATCAAGTAATCCTGGTGAGGGTCTCATACACTGGAACCATAGTCTATTTGGTGTCTTACCACAGACTTATATACTCTCTCCTTTACATCCTTACTATCACCCCTAAACACCCTCATAACCAGAGATTTGTACTCTTTATTTACAATCCCATTTATATGATTACCCCAATGAAGATCTTTCCTTATATTAACACCTAGATACTTACAATGATCCCCATAAGGAACTTTCACCCCATCAATGCAGTAATTAAAACTGAAAGGACTTTTCCTATTTGTGAAACTCACAACCTGACTTTCAACCCCGTTTGTCATCATACCATTGTCCGGCTCCATGGCTAAATGGTTAGTGTGCTAGCCTTTGGTCACAAAGGTCCCAGGTTCGATTCCCAGTAGGGTTGGGAATTTTTACCATCATTGGTTAATTTTTCTGGCATGGGGGCTGGGTGTATGTGTTGTCTTCATCATCGTTTCATCCTCATCACGACGTGCAAAAGACCTGCACCTGGCGAGCCGAACATATCTTCAGACACTCCCGGCACTAAAAGCCATACGCCATTTCATTTTATTATTTTACCAATGCCTGCTGTCCATCTCACAACATTATCGAGGTCATTTTGCAGTTGTGCACAATCGTGTAACTTATTTATTACTCTATACAGAATAATATCATCCGCGAAAAGCCATACTGCTGATTCCACTTCTTTACCCATATAATTTATATATACATATATATACGAAAACATAAAGGTCCAATAATACTGCCTTGAGGAATTCCCCTCTTAATTATTACAGGGTCAGATAAAGCTTTGTCTACTCTAATTCTCTGAGATCTCTTGAGATCACTCTGTATCTTACTAACATTTTAAAGAAATATTTGTGTGTGTTCAGCAGTTTATTAACTTGAAATTTGATGGTGCACAGTTTGATGTCTATATACATTTTTTCCTCCTGTAGGTCTACCCAAAAGTGACTGGAGTGAATATGATCTTGTAATGGAGGACTTATCTGGTCTCTCAAGTAACACACAGTATATTTCACTGTCCGAAGACCTCAGTAGTCAGCAGTTTGCTGATGATCCAGAGGGAAGTGTCGGAAGAGGAACTGCAAGGAAAGGAAGTAACAGTGGTTCTTTTCAGTGTCGTATTTGTGGTAAATGTTACAAGCACAACTCCACACTTTACAGGCATATTCGATTGGAGTGTGGTAAGGAGCCCTCGTGTTTGTGTCCTTACTGTCCCTTCAAAACTAAACGAAAATCTTACTTACAGAAACACATAAGATTTATTCACCTCAATCCTATGGGGAGACAATCCAGCGTTTTTTAATGGCATTGTCAACAAAGTGAATAGAATATGAACAGAATAGATAATAAATAAACTTTATTATATATATAATAATTTAATTGGTTGTCAATGTTCCTGTTATTTATTCTTTATTGCAGTTCTCTTTGGAAATATTTTAATGGCTTTCTAACATATTTCAAAATGAATCATCATAATTCCCTGCCTAACAGAATGTTAAGCAGTAATGGAAAGATCAAATGATGAAATCATGTCATGTTTAGAAAGATATGGAAATGAACATGTAATAGAATGGACACAATGGCAGGTCAGCATGGGAAGAGGAAGCAGCAGAAAGAGGAAACAAGGACAAACATAAAACCACAAAATGTACAAGAACAATCCTCACATCTTTATGCAGTGCCATCCTGAGATAGATGGGCTTTCCCCTTATCAATCACAGTTCTTTTACATCCACTTTTTCTTGGCTCCCAACAAGCTCATTTCTAGACATGATATGGGCTTTTGGGCTTATGCCATGTCAAGAAAACAGGGTGAAACTCTGTACGTTTTGCAGAGAACTTTGCATACAGCGAGCCATCTGGTAATGAACGAGCATACCCCTACAGCTCCAATGGTAAAACAATCTTAAATTCAAACCCTCATTATTGTAGAAGACTTCGTCGGGAACAGTTGAGATTTTCTTCCGAAGATGCAGAGCAAAGTTCTCTGGGAAACATAAAAAGTTTCATCTTGTTTTCTTGACACGGCATAAGGCCAAAAGCCCATATCATGTCTGCAAGTACGGGCCGTGAAAACATCAATGTTAACATAAGCTCATTTCTGCTTTCAGAATTCATTGAGAAGGCAGACCTCAAAACTCATTGAGGGGCCAACTTGACAGATCTCGAGATTGTCCTCCTCCTTTTGTGCTTTCACGTTAGTCCTTGTCACCTCATTTTGTTGCTTCGTATTCCTGCATTTGATCTGTCATTGAGTTTATCCTGTTACATGTTCCTTTTTTATATTTCAATATCAACTTGATTGTAAATTGAACCTGGAATGAACTAAAATCTACCTGTGTAGAAAAATTAACTCTGAACAATTAAATTTGGATGTCTTAAAACTGGTTCATGTTTATGCAGATAATCAT
Source organism: Anabrus simplex (assembly GCF_040414725.1). NCBI lineage: Eukaryota > Metazoa > Arthropoda > Insecta > Orthoptera > Tettigoniidae > Anabrus > Anabrus simplex. The sequence goes on from NC_090265.1 coordinate 670,088,154, forward strand.
TAGCCTTACCCTGTTATAGACCTGGCTAAAATTTTGGTCATTTTATAGGAATTTTATAGGTACCAGTAACAAAAAATTGGTAAGTTATAGTTTTTCTTAGAGGTGTAATATTCTTTATCACTTTTATTAAAATACCAAAACATAAGTAATCTTATTTTGTGTTATTTTTGTCCCTATATGATCCTTGGCTGCAGAAGATAAATTATACAAGCTAGTATTTAGAAGTTTGGGTGACTGTACACTTTTGCCAGCATTAGTGAAGTTTCTTGAAGCACTGCTGAAAGTCATCTTTTACAACCTCCCATAGTGAGTCCTCCAGGGAATCTCCAGGGTTGATTGATATCCATTACCAGCAATGTAAGAGTCATATTATGTTGTCACCAGCACCTATATGGTTGCTTGCTGGAATAGAGTGATATATTCTGCCTAAAGAATGTTTGTAATAGTCCTGAATCAAATTCTACTTAGTGGTCTCTTTATTTTAGTGATGCCGGGCTGAGTGGCTCAGACCCCAACTTAGCAGGTTCTTTCCTGGCTCAGTCCTGTGGTATTCGAAGGTGCTCACATACGTCAGCCTCGTGTCAGTAGATTTACTGGCACGTAAAAGAACTCCTATGGGACAAAATTCTGGCACTTTGCTGCCTCCGAAAACCATCAAAAGTAGTTAGTGGGATGTAAAGACAAATCATTATGATTTTCTTAATGATACTGAGCATTTGGCTGTGCGGTTTGGATCATGTAGCTATCAATGTGCATTTGGGAGATAGTGGGTTTGGACCCCACTGTCGGCAGTCCTGAAAATGGTTTTCCTTGGTTTGCTGTTTTCACACTATGCAAATGCTGGGGCTGTACCTTAATTAAGGCCACAGTCACTTCCTTCTCACTCCTAGCCCTCTCCTATCTGATAGTCACCATAAGACCTAATTGTGTCAGTGTGATTAAAAAAAAAAGTGATAAAGTTGAAGTCAGAAGGGCTTCAATTGGGCAAGTCAGGTGGATGGTTGAGCATTCCCTGACTCTAGTGACTGTACGTCTTGTTAAAGCTGATGTGATTATGAAAGGTAATTTCTGTTGGAAGCGTGTCAAGTTCTTTTATCAAAGCCAATCACAGATTGTGTTCCAAGAGTTTAATGTAACACTTGCCTATTACTTCGCACAATAACACTGTAATTAAATGAAAGGAATAAACAAGTGACAATACAGGGACATCGAAAAAGAATGCCCACATTTTAAAATATTGCTGCTTCAAGTATGATAAATATATTGAGATCATTATGGTCTTTTTTTTTTTTTTTTTCTTTTTTGCTAGTTGTTTTATGTCGCACCGACACAGATAGGTCTTACGGCGATGATGGGACAGAGAAGGGCTAGGAGTGGGAAGGAAGCGGCCGTGGCCTTAATTAAGGTACAGCCCCAGCATTTGCCTGATGTGAAAATGGGAAACCACGGAAAACCATTTTCAGGGCTGCCGACAGTGGGGTTTGAACCTACTATCTCCCGAATACTGGACACTGGCCGCACTTAAGCGACTGCAGCTATCGAGCTCGGTTCATTATGGTCTTGAACTGAAGGTATACTGTTCTATTCAAGCAATCAACTAAAGAGGTGCTTCTGACGACATGCAATGACTTCCTCGACTTCCTCATCAGTGGAAAGGGACATCACACAACTCTTATATTATAATAATAATAATAATAATAATAATAATAATAATAATAATAATAATAATAATAATAATAATAATAATAATAATAATCATCATCATCATCATCATCATCATCGAATGTCAGGTCAGGTACATCCTGCTACCGTATGCGACAGTAGACGGTACTACCTGCGACTGTCTGGCCGAGGGTTGGGCGGCTGTTACCAAACCTGACAAACTAAGGGAGAAGCAATGGCTATGAGCAGAGGAGTTCACTCTTACGATGTTTGTTGAAGCCATTGTGTAGGAAATGACACATAAATTCAACTGGAAGCTGCTGCCTTGCAGATGTGACAGGGGACTGCTAAAGGCTAAGGAAGGTAACTCTGACAGAAAATCTTCTCTAACGTTAGGCCTAGCAAGTCAGTTGGAGAGTAACTGCAATTGTTTTCAACACTTATACGAGCCTCGGATGCAAACAAAGAACTTGGAGTAGACAGCAACACCCGCAGATGCACGCCAGGTATGATGGCTTACAGCCTGATGATAGGCCAAGCCTTGTGAATGTGCAACAACCCTGGAGAAGACACCACACTTGAATAGGAACAATTAGTGTACTGATTTTGACTGGGAAATGTGAAGAGTTAGTGGATATCATTGAGAAGGAAAATATCAATCCTAGGACTGAGTGAAACTAAATGGAAAGGTAGGGGGAAGAAAGAGTTGAGGAAAAACTATACCCTCTACAGGAATGGTAACAACAGAGACATGAGAAATGGAGTAGGATTGATATTGTCTAAAGAGTTAGATGGTATTACAGAGATCCAGTACATCAATGAGAGGATAATAAAGGCAACAGTTCACCTTGGGAAAGAGAAGCTGACACTGGTGCAAGTGTATACCCCTCAGACGGGTTACAATCAAGATGAAAAGAACAAGTTTCTTGAAGATCTAGAAAAGATCATCAGTGAAGAGAGGACATTCATCATCGGGGACCTCAACGCACAGCTCGAGACAGACAGGAATGGCTACGAGAAGGTGCTGGGACCACATGGCTATGGGAGAAGGAATTTGGAAGATGAACATTTCCTAGACTTCTGTATAAGAAACTGCTTGGTAGTAAAAAAACAGTTGGTTCAACAAAAGAGTCAGTAACAAGATTACCCGTTACAGCTGGGTTGGAAATAGCAAGACAGTTCATTGACTGTGTCATTACAGATAAAGAAAGAAGTAGACTTGTGACTGATGTCAAGGTGATTCTAAATGAAAACCTCAACAGTGACCACCAGTTATTTGTAGCAGATCTGAAAGACATTAATGTACCAAAGATAACAACCAGGAAATTACCTGAGATTAAGGTGTGGTAACTACAACAGATTGGAAAAAGGACCGACTATCAGGACCGTATAAGAGGACAACTGCCTACAGAAGAAGTGGAGAGTGGACAAGATTTAAAAATACCTTGATAAAAGAAGCAATAGAGGTTTGCGGGAAGACAAGTGTGAGAGTAAGGGAAAAAGAGACAGCCTGATGGAATAAGAGAGAAAGATCCTCAATAAAAGAAAGGAACGTGGCATAAAAAGAATGAGATAGAGAGAAATCCAAGGCAGAACAAGTAAGGGATGAGGGGGAGATCAGAGACCTCGAGCAAGTTTACCGGGACAAGAAATTGAGAGTTAAAAGAGTAGTAGAAGAGGAGAAGATAAAGTGCTGGAAGAAATTTACTAAAAAACTGAAGGAAGACAGCAGAGGCAATATGTAACTATAGTGCGAAGTGATCAAAAACAAAAGAAATTCAGTTGAAACCATCAAAGCAATTGAGGAAACTAATGGAAATCTGGCCAGGAAAGAAGAGGACATCAGAGAGGTTCTGAGGAGGTCATTTTGATCACGTATTGAACAGGACAGAAGCAGATCAGAGAACAAAAGAACCAGGTGTTGAAACCTGCACAGAGGTACCTCCCATTACATGGGCAGAAAAAGAATCAGCCCTTAAGAAGATGCTGCAAGGGAAATCCCCAGGAATCGATGAAGTCAGCAAAAAGGCAAAGATCTGTTTATGATTTTCCTTGACATTGAGAAGGCATATGACAGCATTGCAAGAGAGAAGATATGTGAATGCCTGAGAAAAAGGAATGTGCCAGAGGGACTGTTGAGGAAAGTTCAGATGCTGTTTGAGAACTGTACCAGCTGTGTACAATTGGGTGACGGACATTCATCTTGGTTCAAGACCAAAATTGGAGTCCAGCAAGGCAGTACACTATCCCCATTATTGTTTATCACCATCATGGATGATACAATGAAGAACATCAAGAATACCTCTAGTGAACTAAATGCAATGGCCTTTGCTGATGATGTTATGATCTGGAGAGAAACTGACATGATTAAAGCAGCAGGAGTCCAGGGTTTACAGTGGCTACACAGAGTGCTCAATGCACTTTGGAAAAATGGCAGGATACCTACTGATTGGAGCAAGGGCATCATTATCCCCCTGTTTAAGAAAGGAAATCGCTGAAAATGCTCCAACTACCGGGGAGTAACACTCCTTCCTTATGGGCTTAAGATTCTTGAGAAAATCTTAGAGAGCAGATTGCGAGTCATCTTAGAGCCACAGTTTGAAGAGGAACAGTATGGCTTCAGGCCTAACAGGTCCACAACAGACCTAATCTTCAGTGTCCATATGTTCATGGAAAAATATTGGGAAAAAGGCAAAGATCTGTTTATGGTTTTCCTTGACATTGAGAAGGGATATGACAGCATTGCAAGAGAGAAGATATGGGAATGCCTGAGAAAAAGGAATGTGCCAGAGGGACCGGTGAGGAAAGTTCAGATGCTGTATGAGAACTGTACCAGCTGTGTGCGATTGGGTGACGGACATTCATCCTGGTTCAACACCGAAAGTGGAGTCCAGCAAGGCAGTGCACTATCCCCATTATTGTTTATCACCATCATGGATGACACAATGAAGAACATCAAGAAAACCTCTGGTGAACTAAATGCAATGGCCTTTGCTGATCTTGTGATCTGGGGAGAAACTGAGGAACAAGTACAGTCGAGACTCAATGAATGGAAGGTTAAGTTCCAGGAGTTCAATCTTAAGATAAGCAAACTCAAAACAGTAGTGACAGCAATAAACAGAGAGGGATGACCAGCGAACATCATGCAAGGAAACCATCCACTAGAAAGTGTGGAAAGCTTTACATACCTCAGCAGTGTAATATCTCAAGATATGCTAGCCACAAAGGAGGTGGCAAATAGAGTGCAGAAGAACTCTCACTTTTACCAGCAAGTACAAACACTCGTCTGGGATCCCACAGTACCAACAAAATCAAAGCTGGTGACGTTCAAACAGTACTTCATACCAATCTTAACCTATGGTATTGAAACCTGCACCATCACTAGGAAAGACTCATCAACGTTGCAGGCATCCGAGATGAAGTTCTTTAGGTTCACAATTCAAAAAACCAAACTGGACAAGTTGAGGAATAATGTGGTTCGGAAGGAAGCTGGGATTGTTACGTCAGTGTTAGATCGGATCAGCATGTCCAGACTGTGAGGTGGTTTGGACATGTAATGAAGATGGAGCCAACAAGGACAGCATATCTTAACTTGGAGTGACATATGGCAGGGAAATGGATGGTGGGAAGACCAAGAACCCACTGGATGGACATCGTAAAGATGGACATTGCAGATCGGGGAAGGACACTGGAGGACGTCATTAACAACAGAACGTATCTCAATAAGACAGAACAGAAGAGGCTCGCCAACAGTGCCCGGGAAACTGGAACTGTAAAATGAATAATAATAATAATAATAATAATAATAATAATAATAATAATAATAATAATAATAATAATAATAATAATCCACAGCCTGTTTCCAGTCATTCGACCAGGTCAGGAATGGAATGAATGAAGCCCTAATCTAGCGGTGAGAATAGGAATTGTGCCGGCTGCCGAAGCCTGTCGCACCCTACTGGGGCTATGATTAATGAATGATAGATGAAATGAAATGTTATTGGAGAGTGTTGCGATAGATGAAATGAAATGATATTGGAGAGTGTTGCTGGAATGAAATATCACAGGGAAAACCGGAGTTCCTGGAGAAAAACCTGTCCCGCCTCCGCTTTGTCCAGCACAAATCTCACATGGAGTGACCGGGATTTGAACCATGGAACCCAGCGGTGAGAGGCCGGTGCGCTGCCACCTGAGCCACAGAGGCCCATAATAGTAATAATAATAATAATAATAATAATAACAATAATAGGACTTTACCCTGCTCACAAAAGAACCAATAAAAATGGAGAATGTTTAATTGGCTTCTACGAGAATTTCTATCTAAAATTGATGTCAACCCATTTCTTGGCACTTCCACAAAAGAAAATGACATGAGATCCCCGAACATTCATTTAGGAGAATTTCAACTAGACCATGTGGCTATTTCCAAGAAAAACCAAAAAGAAATTATGAACGTTAAAGTCAAAAAGGGAATTATTTACTCTGACCACCACCTATCTCTTGTTAAAGTAAAGTTTCAACCCAACAGGAAGAAAACCAAAACAATCAGAAACCCAAGAATCGACCCTGAATTTCTGAGACAGATCTCAGACAATTTCCTTGCAAATATCTCCAACGATGCTCCTTCAAACTGGCTAGAACTCAAGGACACACTCTTGAAAGCTTCACAAAACATCAGCAACCCCCCAAGGAAACGCAAACACAGGTGGTGGAATGACACCTGTGACAAGGCCATAGAAGTCAGAATTTGGTCCTGGCTTAACTGGAGTTCCCATAAAACTGATCAAAATCGTGATGAATTCTTCAAAAAACAGAAACAAACCTCAAAAATCGTCAGATCTGAAAAACGAAAATATGATCAAAACAGACTGGCAGAAATCCAAGATTTCAAGAAAAACAATACACGGAACTTCTACAGAACATTCAGAGAAGAATTATCCAATTACCAGGCACCTAGTCTCTGTTTCAAACGTACAGATGGGACTTTGGAAACAAGTAATAAGGGAAATTGTGAACTCCTAGCAAACCATTTCATGGACCTTTTAAACTGTGAATCTCCGAAAGAACAATTCACCTATGAAAAACCAACACCTAATCCAGATTCAGGACCCCCCACGTTACAAGAAATCAAACAAATAATCAGAGATTTAAAAGACAACAAAGCACCAGGAGAAGATGGAATAATCGCTGAAATGTTGAAAATTGGTGGTGGCAAACTGGCCCAGAGTATTCAAAAAATCTTACAGGACATCTGGTTTTCTGAAGAAATTCTGGAGGATTGGAAATGTACATTGATTCACCCACTTCACAAGAAAGGAGACAGATATTAATAACTACAGAGGATTTTCTCTCCTCTCACTCGTATATAAAATCTTCTCTAAAGCTCTACTTAATAGATTAGAGAAACAAACAGACCACCTGATCGGAGATTATCAGGCTGGATTCCGAAAAGGGAGATCCTGAGCAGAAGAAATCCTTAACCTAAAAAACATACTACAGATTCGCAAAACCAAACAAACAGTAATCATCTTTGTTGACTTCAAAAAGGCATATGATTCCATAGATCGGCAGACCCTGTTCAATATACTAGAGGAATTTCAAGTCGACAGGAAACTCTGACCAACACAACATCAAAAGTTAAGTTCTTGAGAGAAATTTCTGAACCGTTCGAAATCAGAACTGGTGTCCGACAGGGAGATGGACTATCCCTACTACTATTCAATTTAGTTTTGGAAAAAGTGATTCATGAATGGAGAAAAAAAACTAAAGGTATAAACATTGGCAGAATTCTTAAAGACAAAATTCACCTTGATTGCTTAGCTATCGCAGATGACCTTGCGATCCTTTCAAACAACAGACAAGAAGCAATCCACTCCATAGAAAAATTGCATGAAATAGCCGCAAAAACCAGACTTCAAATTTAATTTGAAAAGACGCAGTTTATGGAAGGAACTAAATCAAGATTCGACAATCAACCATTAATCACCAAATGTGGAATAATTTCCCAAGTAGACAAATTCAAGTATCTAGGCGAAATTATTCAGCCAGCAGGGTTAAATCAGGAAGCTAACAAAGAAAGAACTGCTAAACTGCAAAGGGGCTTACAAAATCACATGGAACAGATACAACAAAAGATGTATATCAAAAAATGCAAAATTACGACACTACAATACAGTCATCAAACCAGAGGTACTTTATGCATCTGAAACACTGATCATTGGCAGCAGGTCACATAATAATAATAATAATAATAATAATAATAATAATAATAATAATAATAATAATAATAATAATAATAATAATAATAATAATAATCTATGGCCTCAGCTACCGTGTGCAGACATTTCGATTTGACGCCGTCTGGCTGTCTGCTCGTCAATTTCGACGTTCCGTTTTACTCTAGGTCTGCTAGATGGCAGACAGAGTAAACCGGATCTCTCTTGGGCGTCTATGGCTGAGATTGAATTAATTTTATCGGGTAAATACCAAATGTATCACCAGAGATCTTTTACATGCCGTCATCGTACGACATGGAGTGTCTAATGGACTTTTTTCCGCCCTTCAAAAATCCCACTACCTCTGCCGGGTTTGAACCCGCTGTCTTGGGATTCGGAGGCCGACACTCTACCACGGATCCACAGAGGCAGCTAGCAGGTCACAAATGAAAAGCATTGAGAAACAAGAAAGGAAAATTCTCAGAAAAATCCTAGGACCAAAGTTCGAAAATGGAATTTGGATGAAAAAGAAACCACACAAAATTTTTCAATTCACAGAAAAAATCACAGATACCATCAGAAAGAGATGACTAAAATTCTATGGTCACCTACACAGATGGATAACAACAGGCTGACAAAGAAAATTCTAAGTCTAGCTCTAACCCTGAAAATCTGCAACAATTGGTTAGGAAACTTCATGAAGATCTACAGGAAATGGGTATTGAGGATGAAACCATTCAAGATAGAATGAAATTTAGAAGCTTAGTAAACAAACATAAATTTGCAGAGAAACCAACGAGAAAAAATACAGGCTGGACAGAAACACACAGAAAGGAACACAGTGAAAAAATGAAGAGATATTGGGAAGAAAAGAAGAAGAAACATTGTGCGAAATAAGTTCAAACGCGCTCCACAGTTGGGCACAACAAATATAGTAATAATAATAATAAGAAGAAGACGAAGAAGAAGAAGAAGAAGAAGAAGAAGAAGAAGAAGAATCTGGGCTCAGCTACCATGTGCAGACATTTTAATTTGATGCCATCTGGCTGTCTGCTCGTCAGTTTCGACATTCCATTTTACTCTAGGCCTACTAGATGGCAGAGAACTGAATCTATCTTGTGAGTCAATGGCTGAGATTTAATGAATTTTGTCGGGCAAATACTAAATATATCACCAGAGATCTTTTACATGCCAACATCGCAATGATGTGGAGTGTTGAATGGACTTCTCCTGCCCTTCATAAATCTGACTACCTCTGCCGGGTTTTGACCTTCTATCTTGCGATCCGGAGGCCGATACTCTACCACTGATCCACAGAGGCAACCTACAACTCTGGTGACTCCATCAGTGGGTAAAAACTGGCGTTAATTCTGTGTCCATAGTAAGCGAAAAGTTTTCCCTGTTAACATTCTAAGCCATATATTTTTAAAAATTTGATGGCACAGTTGTGTAATGCCTGTAATATATCATCTAATGTACAGATTACTTTCCAAATAGTTCTTTTTGGTGGGCTTTGCAACCACAACATAATTATCATCTTATGCTTGGACTATAAACAATACTTAGACTTCTTGAGAAAGGAAGTAGAAATGCTTTTATTCACTCCCCATGATTGTGAAGGGTCAAAACTGACTAATGTGATGTGATAATGGATTCTCTAAAAGAGAAACATTGTGAAAGGAACTTATATTTTTAAATGTTGTCAGCGTTTACACAGACTGTTGATGATGTACTTAAACTTTTGAAATTTCTAAATGTATATATATAATATGTGAATGAACTCTTGAAATAAATATTCAAAGAATGATTATCTAACTGTTTAATCTTTTGAATGTTTTGTCATATCTCAATATCCAATTTTAATTCTAACATTTCTTCTGCATCAACATCTCTCTGTATAAGAATGTCTGCACATAAACATCTCACCCTCCTTTGTCCTTTGTGGATTGTAAGTCTTTCTGTTACTATTGTCTCATCATAAGTTATGAATTTCATTTTGATCCGTATTGACAATTGATCACTACCAAAGGGTAGAGAATGGTCCACCTATTCAATTACTCTCATTCATAACAATAACTACTCTTCTTCAATTGATTCATTGATGATAATACAGTATAAATCAGACACACTCTTTGTTTTTATTGTGTTAGTATTGCTATCACTTCTGACACAAATTTATAAACTGGATCATGAATTCATGGAAATTTCAACTCTTTGCAATGAGAATTGAACAAAATACCGAGCATTGAAGATATTTTAGAGCTCAAATCCTTCTTGCAGAATACTGTAACTTTTAGTTGAAAACTAGATTTATTAATTGAATTTAATTATTAATTTAATTTCTTCAGAACCATATTATACTTCAAAAGAGTTCAAAGATGAACAGAGTGGCTTATTAGCAAAGTTGGTAACAAATAACAACCACTTATTAAATATCTTTGCAGACAAATAGACTTTACATTTGTCCAAAAACCCTTGCCCAACCTAATTAATCCGTCGCCTTTTCATTGCCTCAAGTTAACTTACCACTCTGTAGACAAGGGGTAGGATGTACCCCTCTCTCCCCCTTTCTGAAGAAAAATGTCATATCTTTCAGGATTTTACTGTCAGTCTGCTCAGTTTTGGAACAACCTTCCAACTGAAATTAAAGATTTGTCCCCACATGAGTTCTGCAGCAAAATGAAGAATATGAGACGACAAAACTGGAAGAGTGTAACAGAGTATATTTTATGTTGTAGGAGAGAGAGATTTCAATTCAACCAAGCAAGTTAGCCGTGCAATTAGGGTCGCGCAGTTGTGAGCTAGAATTTGGGATATAGTGGGTTCGAATCCCACTGTTGGCAGCCCTGAAGGTGGTTTTCTATGGTTTCTGATTTTCACACGAGGCAAATGCTGGGGCTGTACCTTAATTATGTCCACGGCTACCTTCTCAATTCTTGCTCTTTCCCATCCTTCCGTCGCCGAAAACGTTTGGTGTGTTATTGCGACATTAAACTATTAGCAAAAAAAAAAAAGAAAATTCAATTTAGTGTATGTACTGTAATATTAAAAACCATGTAAATAATGTATATAATACCTATGTGTAATAGTACAACAATTTTTGTAAAATAAATATTAATAATAGATTAGGTTTTCAGCTTTTATATCATCTCAAAAAGCTAGCCAACCAGACACCAGCAGGATCTGAACCTGCAATCTTTGGCCTTGGCAGCCAATGCTCTACCGCCTGGTGTGTGAAAGTTGTGGTATTTGCTACACCAGCATAACTGGAGAGTGCACTAATTGCCCACTGAGGGTTTTGTACTGTCGTTACTTGACTCAAAGTTTCACTTTGACTGAGCACTTACCCCTATTATTCTTTTTGATATTGTTTTTAATCTACTATTTATTACCATTCTTCATATCATACCAGTGGTCACCCAAGAGCAGGACTATGAATATACCTATCTAAATGTTTATATGTTAAATTTATAACTTTTAGGCTGCTCCTCCACCAACGTAAAGACTTGAATGTGCTACTGTATCATCTCCCTGTATATCTTATGAAGTTTTTTTGTGTTTGACTTAAAACCCATTTAGGGCACATCACCGTAACAATCTAGTTGTTAACTTAAGACAGATTGTCTACACACATTTAATGTAAGGATGATTTGTGGTGATTAATTAGTTATAGACATAATATAGGCTTTTTGGTCTTATGCCGTGTCAAGAAAATAGGCTGAAATTCTTTACGTTTTGCAGAGAACTTTGCTTCACGTCTTCAGAAGAAAATCTCGACTGTTCACGAGGAAGACTTCTCCAAGAATGAAAGTTTGAATTTAGACGTTTGTAATAGAAGTCAGTGACGAATGAACGTACCACTTACACTTAGCTGAGAACTGTCTGAATTTTATTTGAGGGATCTAAGGACCAATATTTAAAAATAAATTCATACCTCCTGCTAGCCAAATATATGTGCACCGGGCTGAGTGGCTCAGGCGGTTGAGGCGCTGGTCTCCTGACCCCAACTTGGCAGGTTCAATCCTGGTTCAGTCTGGTCATCCGGCACCTCGGCATCTCCGAAAACCGTTAAAAAAAAGTAGTTAGTGGGATGTAAAACAAATGACATTATTATTAAACATATGTGCAATAGAAATATTAACTTGATTGTTATCCAAGATTTCTCACCAAAGGTATGCTATTTCAAAACAAAAGCAAACCTGTTTTGCAACAGCTTATTAAGGGCCTTTGCCTTCCAAGATGATTGCTGCTCAGCCAGATGACCTGCAGGTATTGGAGTGCACATGATCAGCACAACAACAGTCTACTATGGAGTTTACTATATGTCAATAAATTGCTCATACAGCCATGTCTTTTATTTTAGTTAATGTTTGTTCTTAAATGAATATAATCTGTTTCAGATAAGCATACCACATATGAACATGAGCTGCAGTTCCAGAGTCCATATGTTTGATCCTGGCACTATGCTTAGTGCATATTTTTGTCAGGTTTCTCTGTTCTCTTTCTTCAACTATTATGTCATAAAATTCCTTTAGTAATATTAACTCAAAGGCTTGAACTATGCACACCAGCATTAATACCACAATGGCATAGTATTAAGTACTCAACTGCTATTTGAAAAGAAAAGTAAACCTGTTTTGCAACAGGTTATTAAGGGCCTTTGCTTTCCAAGATACTGCTGCTCAGCCAGGTGGCCTGCAGATATTGGAATGCGCAATGTCAGCACAACAGCATTTTCAGTCAGTACTATTTACTACATATCTATATATATAAAATAAGAGTTTTGTCTGTACATTGCTCAGAATTTGAAAATATTGGTATTTCTGTATCAGTCATGTCCACAGTAACAAGGAAATGCATTTTTTACTTTTCCGTAATTTCTGTCTGTCTGTCTATCTGTCTGTCTGTATGTATGTACACGCATCACGAGAAAACGGCAAAAGAGAACTTAATGAAAATCGGTATGTAAAGTCGGGGGATGAGCCACTACAATCTAGGCTATAAATTATTTTATTCACGCTGAGTGAAATGGTAGTTTAGGGGAAGGCCTAAAATTCAATTCTCAAATATTTATATTATTAGTGGTCCTATCAATAAATACTACATAACTAAAGTTACATAGAATTAAATTTCCGACCATTTATGTCTTATACATTTTTACCGTACCAGTTACGATAACCGAGATATTCATGAATTTCGATTTTTGTTGCCAAGTCCGCAGCAACGCGAGCCACGGGAAAATGGGTGAACAGAATTTAATGAAAATCGGTATATAGAGTTGAGAAAGAAGAAACTATAGCCTAAGCTATAAACAATTTTACTGACCCTGGATTAAATTGTAGTTTAGGGGCAGCAACTAAAATTTAATCTTTTAATACCCTACCTCTGTTATTGGTCCTATAGAAAAGTACTACATAACAAAAGTTATAGAGAATACATTTTCCGATCATTAAGGTTTTATTCAGTTTTACTGTACCGACTATGATAAGAGTAGTATATCAGAGTCGGAAGAAAACTAAATGTGAAGGCCTAGAATATCGAAAGCGCATAACATTGATCAACAATAACATTACCTTGACCATTGTTTGTTGTGATGTTCTTTGTTTGTTATGCTGCCACTCAACTCCGATAGATGGGATTACTGTTGCGTACCGAGTATAACAGCCTGATTGAACATAGGCGGGAAATAGCTGGGAGGTTAGGAAACTTTTTTCTTCAGCATGCCATTCCTCTGCATCATACACTGTCTGATACTGCCGGTACGTAATACACTGGTTCATCATAGTATTACAGCTGTTCGATCCCTACTCGGACGCGGTGTTTTGAATGAACAGCGTGCACATTTGGCAGAGGCTCACTTAGTAATAGTAGTATGACCTGGTCTAGAATTACAATTTAGGCCTATTCCAAATTATAGCACTACAATTCACTGAATAATTCAATATTCAACCCTGAAAAGAGCCGCTTCTTAAAAAAAGCGACTTCCTCTTCACTTTTATTAAATTCTGCATTCATTTTATTCCAAATTAGCAGCGAACAGGGGCTTTCTCTTCTGGCTTGGAGGAAAAGTTTGCCTCCAAGTCAGATCTTTCCGCCGCCAGTGTAGTGAAATGAGATTTTTCCGACTCATCTGGTACTCCTAGGAAACAGATTAGTGAAAGGACATAGATTTGCACTGAGACTCTCCACTATTCGACCCCCAGCCCCCCGCCGAGAAAAGGCGAAGAGTTTTCACGGATCACGGGTATCTGCGGCTTGGTCTTTCCAGCTCTGGAACTTTGGACTGGTAGATCGGCAGCGTACTACTGTTCGATAAAAGTGAGAAAATCCGTTGTTTTTCATTTGATCGAGTATTTCATATTGCTTTAAATCGCACCATTTCTACCGACGTCTTTGTAATGACCTATGTTCATTTCACTTACGAAAACCACTATGACAGTCTTTCTGAGGATGTAAAAAAAAGGTGGAGAGTGAGTGTCTGCCATTATAATGATAACTTCCCAACCTGATTGTGACTGATGGTAGGCAAGCGGGTCTACCATTACAATGAAAATTCCCTAATCCTATCTTCAAATGAGAAAAGACGTTTGGTGACTTCCCGTCGCGTTTCTAGGATAACGTTAAGAACTATACATTATAATACAATCTTGCTCACAACGTGTACACTACCTAACCTAGAATTCTGTATACAATGTAGAATTCCGTAGCGAAGCACGGGTACATCAGCTAGTTCAATATATACTTGTTTTGCTGGTTCCCTATTATCAACATTATAAATATTTTTATAAAGAGATATTCAGTTAAATTAATTGTCCAACTCGTTGGCTGAATGGTCAGCATACTGGCCTTCGGTTCAGAGGGTCCCGGGTTCGATTCCCGGCCGGGTCAGGGATTTTAATCAGTTCTGATTAATTCTTCTGGCTCGGGGACTGGATGTATGTGTCCGTCCCAACATTCTCCTCATCATATTCAGACAACATACCACACTACCAATCACCACAGCAACACTCAATAGTGATTACATCCCTCCATATAGGGTTGGCATCAGAAAGGGCATCCGGCCATAAAACAGGGCCAAATCCACTTGTGCACCCACGACCCTACATGTGTAGGAAAAAGCGGTAGCTAAAGAAGACGAAGATTCAGTTAAATTAATTGGTCAATACAGTTTAAATGATTCTCTTCTTTTTTTACGACATCCTCAGACGTGTTACTTGGGTTCTGCAACCAGGCAACTGCTAACTTCACTGAGCTTATTCTAGCCATTATGACAGCAGAATAACAAATCATTCACCCATTATGATTAATATTTTTCTATGGATACAGTAAGTATTGTCAGTATCGATGAAATCTTCACAATCTCAATATCAAGTCAGTCTCTCAGAAAGAGAGTCTTCTGAAGTGTTATAGATATATCTTTGGTCTTACCAAGTGAGTTGGCAGTATGCTTGGGAGTGCGCAGCTGTAAGCTTGCTTTCGGGAAACAGTGGGTTTGAACCTCACCGTCGGCAGCCTTGAAGATGGTTTTCCAGGGTTTCCTATTTGTACACCAGGCTGTACCTTAAGTAAGGCCATGGCCACTTCCTTCCAAATCCTAGCTCTTTTCTATTCTATTGTCGTCATAAGACTTATCTGTGTCGATGCGACATAAAGCCAATTGTAAAGAAACAAAAATATTTGTTTTTAGTGTTTAGTTAGTGGACATAAAAACCAATGGTTCTAAAATTAGGCAAAACACAAAACTTGATTTTATTATATTTAAATAATAATTACTGCAAATTATGATAAAATGTGACCATAATTGTACCTTGAAATATTAGAAAAGTTAATTTTCATATTCTCTGCTAACCTGTTGGCTTAGAATGGACATGCAGCAAGAGTCCTTAATTATGTGATGACACATACACCTTAAAGATGAAAAAGTAGTCAAAATAAACAACTTAATGAACACTGTATTATTGTGCTTCTCCACAGGTTAATAAACGGCACCACAAAGGGCTGCCTAGAAGTAAGTGGGATGGGAATTAGTATTATCAGTTTTCTTTCTGCAGTGCAACTAATAACACCACCTACATTCTCAAGTGAACTAGTACAATATGAAACAAGATGACAAGATATCGCAACCCAGTGTGTCACTCCTTGCAACCGAACAAGTTGTTTGTGCGGTTAGGGAAGTGGAACTGTGAGCTTGTATTTGGAAGCTGGTGGGTCCCAACTCCACTGTGGACAATGCTGAATATGTTTTTCTGTGGTTTCCCATTTTCATACCAAACAAATGTTGGGGCTTTACCTTAATTAAGTCCACGGCCAATTCCTTCCCACTCCTAGCCCCTTCCTATCCCATCGTCGCCATAAGACTGAGCTCGATAGCTGCAGTCACTTAAGTGCGGCCAGTATCCAGTATTCGGGAGATATTGGGTTCGAACCCCACTATCGGCAGCCCTGAATATGGCTTTCCGTGGTTTCTCATTTTCACACCAGCTGAATGCTTGGGCTGTACCTTAACTAAGGCCATGGCCGATTCCTACCCGTTCCTAGCCCCTTCCTCTCCCATCATCGCCATAAGACCTAACTGTGTCGGTGTGACGTAAAGCAACTTCTAAAAAAAAAGACCTATCTGTGTCGGTGCAATGTAAAGTAATTGTCACTCCTTGTTGACTTGACAAGAAACTGTCATCCATCATTCTCAGGTTTCCTTTGGATATTGCAGGGCTCTCACTGGTGCAGCTTGAGTCCAAAAATATAACCCCCTAATCTACTGAAGCTGCCATTGGCATGGCAAAAAGCAAGGAACATCAAAGCCACACTACTTGTTAACATTGAGAGAAGCACAGTAATATAATGTTGGGCTCTTATGCAATCCATGATAATTATCTTTCATATTGTCCCCTTTCCAATATTAAATGAAGATCACATTACATTCTCTGTAATGAAGAGTGGACCTGTGACATCTGCAGTAAGAATTCAAGGAAACAGTGGTTTTAGTACCATACACACAATGATGAATCAAACAAGAGTGGGTATTAACTATTAGTTCAATGTTGTTTGTCATGTTAGGCAGTTAACGTGGTTACTAATACAAAGTGTTTATCTTTTCTTTGTAGATATTTCCACTGGCTGGAGAATTTATCAAAGTGTGATGGATGGAACTGTTGGATTACCAAGTACCAGCAAACGATACCTCAATTTACCTCTGGAAGATTCCTATATTGGTCATATGTTTGACCAAGGTGATCCAACAAATCAAGATGATTGTAAATCTGCTCATTTTCCGTGTGAGAATTGTGGCAAGAAATATCTTTCAAGGAATAATCTTCTCAGGCACATAAGACAGGAATGTGGCAAGGACCCTAACTTTGTCTGCACTTTGTGTCCATATAGAACAAAATATAAAAGTACTTTGAAAACACATCTCATGAGAAGACATGGTGTTAGCAATTTGCAAATGTATTAAAGTTTTATGTGGGATTATTTAAATCATAACAGTATTACATTTCTAAACCATGCTCCCATAAAACCTATTTGAAATGTTATTAATAGAGGTGTGTGCCCAGAACTATTTGTGATGGTTTTTTTAATTTTTGCAGGGGTAATCCCTAGACCACTGCCCATTGCTGTACCTCTACATTTAAACAATTATATAGTTTTATTTCATGAGTGTCTGTGCTATGAATTAGTTTTGTTGTGTGGCTGATGTTGTTATATGTGGAATTTGTTTAGTATAATGACTTTTTATGCTTGATGACTGCGGATCAAATCGTGATGAGTACTGGGCTATAATTTTCACATGAAAAAATTACATTGTATCAGGAAGGACATCTGGCCTTAAATGCCAACTTAAACATCAAAATGAGCTTTGGTGGCTCAAACTACACCAGAAATAACCGGAATGAGCTGAAGAAGGTTGTGGTTGTCATCCTTATAATATTTCAGAGTCAAAATATCTTCAGCTGATGCCAGGCAATTCTGGTGTTGCTGGAGCACTCTGGCTAATTCAAAGTAGACTGTTAAGAATTCAAAAATGGCATGCCCCATGAAAACGTTTCTGCATTAGAGCTGGGTTATTCAGATAATATTGATATTCAACTGAATTCTGGCCATGTAATTGCTTAAATTTAAACAACAGTATCCTTTCCAGTAGAGGTCCTGCAGAAACAGTATACTCTCCCCTTACTCATTGTCTCTGAATATCATATTTTTTCCAAGCTCATTCCTATATTTGAATTTAAATGATACAAGTCACCTACCTGTATTTCATTCACAATATCTTTCTCCTTTATGTATATATTCCTCTTTTTGGTCTTTATCTTGATTTATTGGGGTCAGCAATTATATATATGTGGACCAGCTGCCCCTTATAGTTTTGTAAGTTACGTACTGCAGTAATACATGTTCCTCGTGATAGTCAGTATTCCTCTGCATGCCTCATATGCGGTAACAACATGCAACAGGCATATCCTGCAAAGCACACTGGACTGTATTAACTGATCACCATCTCTCATACCATGAAAAGAAGGCTGTTCCAAAATATGACATTCATTCAGTCAGTTGTTGTACCTAACAAATGATGGAGTTTTAGATCATGCCAAGTAATTAGGTGTAGTAAAGTGTGTGATTAATCCTTAATACCATGATACAGTGTCATAATACAACTATGAAAGAGCAAAATGGAAGAGAATTTCATGCCAGATAGCCTTAATACAACCCCATTGCACATCTGTTCCATAGCTGGGTCAGGTAAGTATTGAAGTCATGTTCATGTTTTCCGGGCTTATAGGCCATGGTACAGGAGCATGTGATAGTCCCGATGTTTCATCAAAGACTGCTTTCAGCATTGTCAAGGGTTCTGACTGACTTTGATAGCAGCGAAGCTCAGAGTGGAATGGTGTGGGGTTGTAATTCCACCTTATTATACAGTGCAGGCTATGGTGCGCTGCTTGCCTATTGGTCCACCATGTTGGAGGAGCGGTCACTGATTGGCTGTTCTTCGGCCAATAATTGAGACATTAAGGAGCCCGATGTACGCCAACCTGCCTTGGCGAAGACAGGCAACTGATCACCCACTGCTTTTTCCTGGTCTGCCGTGGCCATAGGGTCCTCCAAGATTTAAGGCTTTCAGGATTGGAAACCAGGACCCGACGACCGCGGCAGATCAGAAAAATCAGCGGGTGATCAGTTGCCTGTCTCCGCCAAGTTAGGTTGACGTACATTGGGCTCCTTAATGCCTCAATCATTGGCCGCAGAACAGCCAATCAGTGACCGCCCCTCCAACATGGTGGGCCAATAAGGCAAGCAGCGCACCATAGCCTGCACTGTATAATAAGATGGAACTGCAACACCACTCCATTCCACTGTGAGCTCCGCTGCTACCAAAGTTGGTCAGAACCTTTGATAATGCGAAACACAGCCTTCGGTGAAAGATTGGGACAATCACATGCTCCTGGACCGTGGCCTACAAGCCCGGAAAACACTGACATGATGTGTAACACCGGCCATGAAGGCCTCAATTGCCATAAGTATGAGAATGCTAGTCAAACCATGCTAGACTCAGCGGTTTGAGTCACACATTGCACAAATATTTTTGCTTGTACGTGGAGCTTCAGTTTTCAAATACAAGCCAGTTTTTGTCCCATTCAAGCAGTAAAACACCAGTATGTTCCTTATGTTTGTTATAGGGTGTAGGAAACCTCAACACAGACAGATGTACTTTCACTGGGCTCAGCAAACCACAGCCTGCAAATATATTGGCTATAGGCTTCATGGGAATAAATAACATGTGTCTTTACTATGCTCATGGCTTCTTCATTAACTCTATAGTTATGTCCTGTTTGTTGTCAGCTCTGAGGACAAATAAATATACAAGCACCAATGTTTGTAGGTAGTCCATAAACAGTAGGTGTCATAAAACTACATTATATGGGACAGTTGGTTCACCTCATGTATATCACTGCATGGCTATTAGCTTTGCAGCTTGTATTGCATGAAGTTCTTGCAATCAAACCTATTAAAATACACAATCAAATTCACTGTAAAGGTAGGAAATAGTCAGTAAAATGATTGAGAAGTAACTAACAATTAGTACATTTTATAATCTGCCAAATTATTTTACTAACATGGTAATCACTTTATATAAATATTAGTTTGTTTTAGTTTTTTGTTTGTTTATACTCAAGAGATTAACAAAATGCTCCTTCATTGATAGTATGTAGTTGCATGGACATCCTCAGTCTAATAATAATTTATTTTCAGGGTCATGAGATATATAATTTATTCCAGTTACCAGCAATTTATTAATTTTGCTATTCATAAAAATACTCAGATATTTAGCTTATAACATGTGCAAGTGGTTGAATATAAAATAGAATAAGCAATTATTATTATTATTATTATTATTATTATTATTATTATTATTATTATTATTATTATTATTATTATTATTATTATTATTATTGACCACATTATTTGAATCCTTGAGCTTTAATTGTTTCCCAGTATTCCCATATTCACTTTCTGTGAGCCTCCTTTCTTTCATCAGTCCACTTCTTGTTGCCTGTTATCAACTTCGGCTTTTCTTGAAATCGCCGGTGTGCTCATACTTTCTTCTGGTGAGGAACACATTCCTGGATGTCTTCATGTGTGATCCCTAGTTTTTGAAGGTCTTTCTGAACTTTGGTAAACCAGGGTCCCTTGGTTTTCTTGTTTACAAAGTAGGAAAAGATCCGGTTGGTCAGTCTAAAATTTATTTACTCATCATTATTACTTATTTATTTATTTTGACAGATTGAAGTACCTAGCAGTTATAAACATGCTGTAATATAGTATGGGTATTGAAAATCATCTCAAAATCTATTTTGCCTTACTTATTCAGGTGCTATGAACAAGATTGGAAGATTAAGGCAAATCCTTGTTTGTTATTCAGTAGAGCTAGTAACAACACACACAGCAAGAAAACCTGATCCCTGCCAGCTGCTGGGTCTAGCGACAATACCCCAACAAGTGCAAAGGTACAGTAATGTGTCTGCTGCCAAGGTTTGCTGCATACACCCAGGACGGCTTAGGAATTTAATTTTGCATGGCTATTGCTAGCCTGGTGCAGCCCATATGAGGCAGACCCTCCAACAATGGTGGGAGGTATCTACTGTGTATAGGAAACTGCACTTTATTGTAGTGGATGATAGTGTTTCATGTGGTGTGTGAGCTACAGGGATGTATGGGAAGATCACAAATACTCAAGTTCCCTGAGACTGGAGAATTAAAAATTTAAGGTTAAACTCTCTAACCCAGCCGGGATTCAAACCTGGGGCACTTTGAACGGAAGGCCAGTACGCTGACCATTCAGCCAATGTCAATATCTACGGCAATTATAAAAGAATGATAAGGAACTGTTATTGAAATGAAATTGATAGGGGAAGTCAGTAATCTTGCAAAAAAACTTTGCTACCTCCAAATATTACATGAAATCACTGAGATTTAAATCTAGCACTCTGCAGTGAAAAGTTTATGTCTAATTATCTGAACCATATAAGGGGCTTAGACAAAATATAAAATATGATAACTATACAGTTGTTATGCACCTGTTATCACAGATCCTGCAGTTTCCTTTCAGAAGGGGTTGTGGAAGAAAGATCTACTAGCCAATGAACTATCCATCTATACATCATTCTTTCATTCTTTCCAGATTCTGAGATATTCAGAGTATGAATGTATATTATAAAAAAAGCTGTTTGAAGTGGAGTGAGAAAGACTTCTTAACTAATGGATTACAATATTCTTTGAAAACATTCTCTCAAACAGTTACATGAATAGTACCATAATACTCATTTGTGATAAGGGTAGCATTTAATTCTATAATCTTCAAGGTGCCTGTTTCTAGGAAATCAAATATCTAACAAACACCTGATGTGAAATCATTATGCAAGAACAAAAGTGGTGTTTGTGTCCATAGGCATATCCATACCCTCCATAGGACTCAGTATATCCTCAAAAATGATTTACAGTAAAACTTGTACAATTGATTCACATATGTGTATGATGGCATGATTTGTTCAACACTGTTGTAATGATTTCATCTCTTAGAAAAGGAGATAGTCAGAATTGTATCTGATGAAATTCAAAGAATGTAGGAAGCACACCACTAGACCCTATTAGAAATTCTGTTGCTTCTAGATGTTTCAAATGTTATTTTCTTGAAATACTCAATTGTCGGCTTCTTTTCTTTTCAGCATTTACAATTTGATTTCTGGTTGATTTCTTCCATTTTCAAATATAATTGTTGGATCTATAATGAATCCATTTCTGGTGACCTTTGAGTATGTCAAGATGTCTCTGTATCTAGTGGAAGCATTTGTTACAACATAGGGTATTTTCTCCTCAACTTCCCATGATTTATCTTTCAATACTGCAGCAATTTAGTTTCCTTTCTTGATAGCGTCTAGTGTTTCTGAGAAATAAACCACGGTCACATTGCCCTTGAACGTGAACAAAGGCTTCATTCTCGGGGCATCTGTATCAGCACTGGGAACCATCCTAGGACCAATCAGAAACTATTCTTACCGCCACAACATTTCCAAGCAGATAATCCATTCAGAAGTAGATAATTCTAACTTGTTGGCTGCCCAGTTACTGACTTTGATGACCTTACTGTACAGTTTAACCCATTTGCCTTTTGCAGGCAATGGTTTCCAAATATTGTATTACATAGCGATTAGCAGATTGAAAGTTGAATGCCTGATTGTCTCAATTTTTTTTGTGCACTTTTAGTCTACCGGTTAAATATATGTGTGTGTAGCTTTGTGATATTCTTTCTTTGGAGGAGTCACACTATTTTAAGCTACATTCTTGGAAGTATTAAGATTTCCGATCTGCAGATGTTGTAACTTGTTGTATATGAGACAGCAACTGGCCACTCAAATCAAAATCACTTTATTTGCAAATGAGGTGTCTACCTCGGTGGCAAATGTTACCCTAAAATATATATTATTATCCAGCACTAAATTTTAAATTAACAAGAGAAGAAGGCATTTTCCTAGAATATGGTATTATACAATTTATACTAATAATACTTTTTCTGGGCCAATGACCTTCGATGTTAGGCCCCTTAAAACAACAAGCATCATCATCGATACTTTTTCTATTAAACACACAGCTCGTCCTTAATAAATTTATATTGTTTACAAAATTCTACTTATAATATCTCCCATACTTACAAACGTAGTCAACTCATATACACTATATAGAATTACTTCAAATTATACTATACAACTGGTATAGGATTAAAATTTACATTGCATTCATTTACTTATTTTTTTAATACTCATTTTGGAACCTAAGTAGCATAACAACCTGCTGCGTCTTAACCAGAGCCCCTTTTGCCACCACTTTTCAGAGTTCCTGAAGGGCCTTCATAGCTACCGTAGCGGTCCCAGGGCCCTCGAAGTCCCCACTGTACTTCACCCATACAGGCAGTCCCCTACTTTGGCTGTCCAAACTCCATGGACCAGGGAATGGAATTCATTTTTTCACACACTATTTTTTTTTTTTTTATAATAGCCTGCACTAGTCGAATGCCCTCTAACATTTCATTTATTTTCCCTGTTGCTGTTTATTCTCTTCTTGAATATCTGTAGCCTACAGATTTTGGAAAAGGATCAAACACTACCCCTGGTAAAATTTTCCACTCCTTCACGCCCTTCCCAATGAATGAAAATTTACCCCAATCGCTTCTGCTAAAATTCCTTCTAATTTTATATTTGTAGTCAGTTCTGCCGATATAGTTATTTTCCAACTGAAGCCTCTCGCGGATTTCTCCCCATGCTTCTTCTCCTTATAGGCTTTATATAATCCTATAAGTCTAGTTTTCTCCCTTCTCTTACTTAAAGTTTCCCACCCAAGTTCCTCTAACATTTCTGATACACTACTGTTTCTCCTGAAATCCCCTGTTACAAATCTTGCTGCTTTCCTCTGCACACTATCTATTTCTTTTATTAGGTATTCTTGGTGAGGATCCCAAACACTGTTTGCATATTCCAATAATGGACAAACCATACTTAAGTAACTTTTCTCTTTTAATTCTTTATTGCATCCTTTAAGTAGCCTCATTATGGCATGTAACGATCTGTATACTTTCCCAACATTGTCATCAATATGACCCTTCCCGTGCATATTACTTTCAAATCTCACACCTCAGTATTTGTACTTGCCATCATTTGGGATAATTACCTCATCCAAAGTATATTTAAATTCAGTTTTAAAGCTCCTGTTTGTAAATGTTGTAACAGTTGATCAGCTTCCATTAACCTTCATATTATTCTCTTCAACCCATTGTTGGAAACTGTCAAGGTCCCTTTGTAATTCTGAACAATCCTTAATGTTATTTATTTCCCTATAAACAATTATGTCATCTGCATACAATCTTATTTTTGATGTTATATTGTTCCCTATATCATTTGCGATTATTAAGAAAAGTAATTGACTGATTATACTACCCTGTGCAAATCCCTTCCAAACTTTCTCTTCCTGTGATACATTATTTCCTACTTTGAATTCCTAAACCCTTGAATTTAGAAATGCTCTTATCCAATGTATAACACTTAATAATATTCCATGTTCCACTCTGTCAAAGGCTTTGGAAAAGTCTATGGCTATGCAATCTAACTGGCCTCCTGAATCCAACTGATCTGATAAATCCTGCTGAAATCCCACCAGTTGTGCCTCACAAGAAAATTTCTTTCTAAATCCATACTGGCTCCTCATGAGCCAATTTTTATCATCACATAACCCTCTGATGTACTTTGCTATTAAACTCTCCAGTATTTTACAAACTATAATGGGCAGGCTGATTGGTCTGTAGTTCTCAGGTTTCCTTCTATCACCCTTTCCTTTATACATTGGCATTATTATAGATTCCTTCCATTCCTTTGGTATTACACTATTATTTATGTCATAGTCAAAGACGAAATTTTAAATAAGGCACTATGTACCACCCCATTGTCTTTAATACCTCCCCAGTAAAATGATCACTCCCTGCTGCTTTCCTTTGCTGAAGCATTGGATTTCTCTGAAAATATCCTCATTTGTGAATGAGAAACTTCTTGTTTCCTTATGTATCTCTCTCTTTCTGTCTTCTGTTTCGGTTTCCAACTCCTTACAATCTTTTAAAGAATCTCTGAATTCCCTACTAAATAGATTTGCTTTCTCAGTATCTGTTAAAAAGTGTTCACCCTCTTTTCCCACCATTGTGGGAATTAGGATTCCTTTTCCTTTTTGATTCCTAATATATGATTACAGCTTTTTCCATTTACCTTTGTGATCATTACCCTCTTGAAGTATGCCATTCATATAATTCTCTTCTGCTTCCTTTTTCACTCTATTAAGTTCCCTCATTAGCTGTTTTCTAGTTTCTCTACTCTCCCTACCATACTTGATTTTCCTGTTTATTATTCTACATTTTCTTTTTCTTATTTCCCTTGTATAATAAACAGGGTCTGAGGTCATTTTACACTTCTTAACAGGTACAAACTCTTCTCTCCTTCCCAAATGATTCCTTTAAATTTTGCCCAAAGTGTATCCACATTACCCTCTTCACTTATCCAACAACTGAATTGTGATTTAAGCTAAGTCCCAGTCCAGCCCCGCGGTGTAGTGGACAACGCGTCCACCTGTCACCCGGTGGCCCCGGGTTCGATGCCCGGCCGGGTCAGGGTTTTTTTATTGTAAATGATTAATATCCCTAGCCTGGGGACTGGGTGTTTGTGTCATCTTTAATGTTCCTTTCCTCACATTCAACACTTTACACGTCTGCAGTATCCAATACTCGCTGGTTCATAATATATGGTGCAAGTAGGAGCAAAAGATCTTTGTAGGTCGACGTCCCGAACAAATAGCAATTAAAAAAATGTAAGTCCCAAGTTCATCAACTTTAGTTTTTCTGTACAATTTCTGTCTTGTGTGACCTTCTTATTAAGCCTTTTTGGTACCAGTCCTAAATCCATTATTACAGCCTTATGGTCACCTATTCCTTCAATTACCTCAGTTTTATCAACAATTTACCGTGGTTTAACCAAGAATACATCTAGCAAGTTACTGAGACGAGTTGGTGCTTGTACTACTTGTTTAAATCCTCCCTCCCAAACTAACTTACTTGCCAGTTTCTGTTCATGGGCTTCACTTGCAGCTCAATTGCGTTCAACTTCAGGCAAGTTTAGATCTCCCACAATTATTACCATATAATTATTATTATTGTTTTTATGTGTAAAATATATTATTTTCTCAAATATTTCCATGTCTCTTTCCTCTCACTCTACTTCAAGTAAACTCTAGTGGTGCAAGTAGGGGCAAAAGATCTTTGTAGGTCGACGTCCCGAACAAATAGCAATTCTCGAGTCAATTTTTTAGATATCTTCCTACAACACTTGCAGGCTGCCACAAGGACAAAGAGTACCTTAACCATTAGATATTATTATAAAAAAATAAAGGTAAAGAATTAAGTTGCATATATTAAGTATGGGGATGGTATAAAGGTCAAAGCTTTAAGTGAATATGAAAGTTATGCATTATGCTGATGGTCTTGGTCAAGACTGTTACCATATGTGATATAAGATTATATTCCAAAGGAAACATTTCTATTTGCACGAGTTTTAAATATTATGCTTGTTTAGATTCATTGTACGTAAAATAGTAGGCCTGCATAATTATACTGTATACAGATTTATTTATTTATTTATTTGTTTACATGAGTGCAATATTGCATCACATTTACTGTTATAACTTGTCACATTTGATGATTTTGCTGTTCACTTTTTTTTCTCTCTAAATTCTTTGAAGAACTACTTTTATCAGTATTGTGATACAAAGTTTTCTTTTTAAAACAATTTCTTTTCAGTTTTAATTGAGTCAGTTTATAACTGTTCAGTCTGTTGAAATTATTTTGTGAATAACTAAAATTTATAAACAGCCTGAAAAAGAAAACATATAACAGAATTATACCTGAAAAATTATGGTAAGTTGTTTCCCTTTCAGGCATAAAACCATTACTTTTGTAGATATTGCATGAGTCCATTAGCATCTGTGGCATGTGAATATTGTCCTGGAATGGGTATAGTTTTGCTATTAAATACTACATGTTTTCACAGTATTAAATCATTTTCTGAATCAAAGATCAGTATACTTTTTTTTTATCCTCTTTACAAATTCCAGTCATTGGTACTATACAGTATTTTGTCTTACCTTTTGATCTGTTCTCTTGCGAGCATTATCTCTTATCACTCATGTGTATATAGCAGTAATGTGTTAGTAGATGTTGTGTATTCTGATCCACTACACTTTTTCCCCTCTGGGTATCCTAGATTTTGATTTGATTTGATTTCATTTCATTTCATTCCATTTAAGGCCTTCAGGAAAGAATAATCCTCCTTTTTTAAAAATGTAGGTGATTTTTCCTTCTCACTTTACATAAGAGGAATGATTTGAATGAGAATGCTTCCAATCCTTCTTTAATGTAACTGTATTTTATACACTGTCTCCAATAAAATTAAGTACCTGTGCTACGTAGAGAGAAATGTTTGTCGGGCCGATGACCCAGATGTTAGGCCCCTTAAAACAACAAACATCATCAGAAATGTCTGTCACTATCTCAAAGTATGGTCCTAGACTTAGTGTAGTTCATTTTTGCATGAAAGAAAGACTGAAAATGTTGTAATCATAAGCCTTGAAATATATAATCTGCTATATCCAAATCATAGTGATGAGATTTTCCAATTGAAAACCAAAAAATGAATATGCACTGAACTGGTATTCACACTGCAGTAAAAATGTATCGATTTTGTCTCACTGGAATATCACACTCCTCATTCAAATTGTGATGGAAATCCTAATCTTACAGTTGAAATCTAGTATTAATATGTTTTTATTTATCACATGGCATTGCACAGAAAATAAAAACAACTAGTATTAATAGTTCATAAATACCTATATCATAAAATTGCAATTTGAACTAGAAAAGTAATTTAAAATGTTTTTCTGTCTGTTCCCTCAAACTTCTTTCCCATTTTTAATTGATTTATTGATTTATACTTCCCTTAATGTTACATTTTTTATATTACCTACTAGCAAGCACATAAAATGTTTTAACTTCCTAAGAGAAGTGTAAAGAGTTGTTCAGAAACCCCAATCTAAGATATTATTCATACTAGAGACAGTCTAATCTCTTTCCTAAAATGGTGTGTGGATGTGTTCCTCATTTTCACCTCCCAGAGATGTATGGTGATGCACTCGTGTTTTCTTTAAAGTGTTGTTTATTGATCATGGAAATTTATCTGTGGCTTTTATTTGGATCTGATGGTTCTTTTTGAAAATATACTAATGGTAGCCTTATCAAGAATTAGTAAATAAATGTTCGGAAATGTTTTATGCTTTGTGTTTAAGAATCTTAGATGATGTCATTTGAATCAAAGTACATTTGGTTATATATCTAAGAGACTACCATCATAATTATTCATTCCTGTGGTCTGTTCAGAAAGAATCACAGAGAATATGAATAGTGTTTTTACAAACAAAAAATTATAAAACTCATTCAGTGAAACAGAATCTTATCAGTAGAGAAGATAGGCTCATAGTACTTGGTATGGTCAATAAATAACAGGTTTATCAGGAATGAATGTGAAAAATTATCATAAGCATAATATATTCTGAATAAGATTGAGCTGAAAATGTTTTTTGTGGTCCTTTACAAGCACAATTATTAATTCCATAAGGAATACAAAATTATGGGAGTTATTTACTTTGTGCAACTTTGGAAGATTGCTCATTCTTCAGCAAAAATAAAGTTGTTCCTCTTTGTATCAGGTTTTCTTAAATAAACATAAATTGTTTGATAACCACCAAAAGGATTTCCATGGTTGATGCCTTAAATGAAAACTCTGAGTTTCAGTGTCAGTTCAAAAATACTACTTTAAAAATGTGTCAGGTACTGGGTTGTATATACTGAGTTAAAGCTTGTTCTGATTTTGTATTCAACAGCTGGGCAGAATCATGTGATCATCTGATGGTATGAGGTTCAAATTTGCTTAGTCATTGCCCTCCCTTGTAACTTTCAGTGTTTTCAAACAGAGTTGGCTTGCATCTTCATTATCCATGATGATTATATTGTTAGACAATGAAGGCCAGCAAATTGTGCCATGTTTTCCGTTTGTAAGGAATCTCAGCATGGGAATTTTATGCACACACGTGTTGAAAGTTATTACAGGACAGGTGCATTTTATATCCATCTGTCTTTCAGGTATTTTTTCATTGCAAATATCTACCACATGGATCCTATGAATATTCATCGTGTCTACTGCCATGCCCTGCATTTCACTAACAAGGCAGCTAATGGTCATTTCAGTTCATCAAACAGCCCTAATTTCTCTCCCAGAACTGCAGGTAAAGTGGAGCTGAGACTATAAATATTTTTTTTGCTAGTGGTTTAATACCAATATAGTTGGTCCGTTATTGGACATTACAAATTTTCCTGCTAACTCGTTCCTGGTTGCCAGCATTTTGTTCCATTATGCTAATTTGGGCTCATTAGTTGGTAAATATTATAAATTTACTCATTTGGGACAAATATTTCAGGTTTCCTGTGGGAATCAACATCTATATCACAGTGGTTTAATGTCGCATTAACACATTGAAGGTTTTTCTGGCAGGGCAAGGATGGGGAAGGGTTAAGATTGCAAAGGTAGTAGCCGGCCTTAATGAAAATATAACCCCAGCATTTCCCTGGCATGAAATGGGAAATCATGGGAAACCATCTTCAGGATTACTGCCAGTGGGATTTGAACCCATCATCTCCCGAATGCAAGCTTGCAGCTACGCAACCCAAACCACACAGCCACCTTACTCATTGACTATGAATAAATTTGAAGGCCTGACTTTTAGGAAAATTGTAATCTACAGTATATGCCTAAGCCTTTTCTCATCCTTCCGTCGCTGAAAACTTTTGATGCGTTAGTGTGATATTAAATCACTAGCAAGGAAATACTGTTATGGGGTGACATAACTACTTAGGCTGCTTTGCTGCTTGTTGAAGAATAAATCTTAATAGTTTCTCACTTCATTGAATTATGTTCAGTCAGTCTCAGTAAACTGGGACTATGACCGCAACAAGCCTTTAGTTATGCTAGAGGTATAGTGACCAAGAATTTTGCATTTTCAAACAAAGAAGAGATTTTCAGCACATCTGGAAATGCTGTAAACTCATGTAAACTGTAAACTCCTGAAATAAATTAAAACAATCAGTCAGACAACATTAGATTATTCAAAGATGGAGGATAGCTTCCTATGAGTGGAATAGTATAAATAGGATTTAGTTAAAATTGTTGAAAGCTTTCTGGACCTAACTTATGGTTTACAACAATGCTGTAATCCTTCCAGATAGGTGTTCCATCATAGCTGAAATATCACTCATTATAATGGAGTAACATTTGTTGAGAAGTTGGAAGAACTGTGTCCAACATTTTCAGTTCAGTCCTGTGTGAGTAATTATGTTTTTCTTTATTATTATTTTTTTTAATGCTCTGCTTGTTGCTGTACCAAACTCTAAATCTACACTGATTACGACAGATGTATGCTAACGGAAGCATGATGTAACATTGAATGTTGAAATTATTCAGTACTAAACAATTTAATTCACCAGTTTATGCCAGTATGATTAAAATTCATAGCAAACCAATATCAAGGCTACATACTTAAAGCTCAGTAATAAAAATAAATACCACATTACCTTAGGCTAGTTGAGGTTACTGCAATCTGCCCGTGAGCACTAGTTCATGGAATACCGAAGGCTGACTAAAAACTATTGCTTTAGACATATTCTAAAAGATCTTAATGGTAATATTTGAAAACTTTATCCAGTTTCATTTTAAAGCATAAGCATCATATGATCATCATCATCATCATCATCATCTTCATCATCACTCCTAATACGATATCTGAGTTCTGACTAACTATTGCTCGTCCTATCTATTCATTATTATTATTATTTTATGGCCTTCATCAGACCACTTTAGTCAGCTTTATAAAAAGAGTTTTTCAGTTTTCTGTCAACCCAGAACTTCTTCATTCTCTTGGATCGTAACTTACTTTCTTTCTTCGTCTGAAATCACTCGTCCCATTGTTTGTCTGTTTATCTTGGTTTGTAGTCCTGTTTGTTTGTCTGGGGATTTCTTAATCTTGTCTGCTTTGATTTTTAAATCTTGTAATTTTTAGTTCATTCTTCTTCTTCTTCTTCTTCTTCTTGCTTGTCCTTGTATCATACTGTGTGTTGTGTTTCGTGTTCTATGTATTAATTATATAAATGTACTGTAATTAAGCAGAGCAGTAAATATACTAACATCTCCGTAACCTTCTCAACTGTTAGTGAGAAATGGAAGATTAAGCGATGTATGCATGAAATGTTTGTTTATTTTATTTCTTGAGTAAAGACTTCTTCTTTAGTCAGGCTGAGTGGCTCAGGTGGTTGAGGCGCTGGTCTTCTGACCCCAACTCGGCAGGTTCGATCCTGGCTCGGTCCGGTGGTATTTGAAGGTGCTCAAATACGTCAGCCTCGTGTCGGTAGATTTATTGGCACGTAAAAGAACTCCTAGGGGACAAAATTCCGGCACCTCGGCATCTCCGAAAACCGTAAAAGAGTAGGTAGTGGGACGTAAAACAAATAACTTTTTTAAAATTTTTATTATTATTATTATTATTATTATTATTATTATTATTATTATTATTATTATTATTATTATTATTATTATTATTAACTTCTTTACTGCTCCCTTCTTCTTCTTCTCAACATGGGGCCCTCCAACCATATTTGGTACTCAGTTCTGTCCTGTGCCAGTTACCCTAGTTCATTTTTATCTTCTCTTCAGTACTTTGTGAACATACCTTTCTCTTGCTTCCTTCACATCTAGCCTCAAAAATTTGTTTAGCTATCTTTCAACATCCAACACCACTGTGAGTGGGAAGTGCTAGAATAACATCCACAGTACCGCCTGTCATAAAGGATGACTAAAAGAGGTCCCAGGGTTTCTTAAATTGGGAGTGTGGGTTGGCGACCACAGGGTCCTTAGCTGAGCCCTTGCCTTGCTTCCACTTATTTGGTGCCAGGCTCCTCACCTTCATCTGTTCCATCCAACCTTCGTTGGTCAACTTTTGTTCTTTTGTTCTGACAGTATTTGATTTGCGAGACCTAGGGAGTCTTTCATTTTCACGCCCTTCATGGGCCTTGTCTTTCTTTGGCCACTGTCTTCATTTCTTGAAGTGTCGGACATCTTTCATCTTTTCCCTCTGATTAGTGTTAATAGAGGATGGTTGCCCAGTTGTACTTCCTCTTAAAACAATAATTGCCTCCACCTCCTTTCAGGTGACCAAACGATTTCTGTGAACTCATATCATTGTCAGCCACTACAACTCTTCTCTTGTATGGTAGTTTCCTACTCCATCTCTCCTAAGATAGTTGATAAATTGACATATGTGTTTCATATCTGAGCCTCTAACTATGATGTCATGCTTCTTTCCTCCTGCCTATGTCTCTTAGCCATACAATAAAATGGGCAGGAACACAGTTTTATAGATCTGAAGCTTTGTCTTCTGAGACACTTCTTTCTTGCTGACTAAGCTCTGACTTTGTTACTAGTAGATGATATTGACTTTCTGAACTTATTGTTTCCATGTTCGATCTTAGCATCCTCAGAAATTATTGTGTCTGGATAGGTTAAGAATTGACTTGTTCCAGCTGTTCTTGCTTCTAATTGATCTTAATATCTTCTTCCTTGCCACCAACTTTGCTCTTCCAGGTATTAACTTGCATACCTCGTTCTTCAAGTGTACTTGCACACTCTGTTTTTTTTTTTTGTTTTTTTGTTTATTCAAAGTTAGTTTCAGCAGACTGAAGATCCTAACAGTTATAAATAATCTTGCACCCTCTGTCACTGCCTCCTATACCCTAGGAGATTGCTGTTAACTAAGACAATATCATCTGCATAGTTCAAACTCTACAGGTATGCTGGGCATAACTGCCAATTTCTTTATTGTTCTTTTACATTACTTTATCACTTGTTTACATTACTTTATCACTTGGTCCATGAAAGTGATAAATAACAAAGGACTCAGACTGTCTCCTTGCTTCATACCCTTTTTCATTCTGAAGGTCTTCCTTCCCCTTTTTTTAAATCCTGATCATTTCGAACACTTCTCTGTCTCTAAATTACTCTAACAAATCTTTCCAAACTTCTACCTTAGGCATAGAATCAAATGCTGCAGTTAGATCAAAGAACGCTAATTATACCTTGTTCCTTGGCTGTTCATCTCCTCCGACAGCATTCAGATGCAACTAATGTGGTCAAGTAAAGAATTCACATTTTATTTACATGTCAAAAAGTACACATATTTGTACTGTATATAATTAAAAATTAAACAGAAATTTGTTATAAATTAGTCCATGATGAGTTAGGGAGGATGCAGTAAATACAAGTCTTGCATAACTTATAAACTTCTTCTTTCCTGGCCATATACTCATAAAATGGGCACTCCTGGGCTCTCTCAGGGTGTGACTCGGAGTGAGTATGTCCAACATTCTTGCACTAGATCTAGTGGCACTTCACTTTTCTTTTAAGCAGCCTCAGCAGTTTATTTCCATGTTGTTTAGGATGCCTTCTGCCTCTCTTTGGCTTCTTGATGGCAAGAGCTTTCTGTACTAGATAGTATTCACTAGGATTCTGAAATTGGCTGCACCATTAGAGCTGTTTCTCCTCCAGCTTGTTGCTGATAGGTGCAAATTTAAATTTCCTTGTACATGCACATTAGGGTGTCCCTTAAAAGGGCAATTGTTTTTTTTTTTTTTTTTTCCACTTATTGAAACGCATACCCCGTTATTGTGTTTATTAGTCTATTAGTTACCCAAGTACAATATTTCAACTTCCTACATTAATTTTAACCTGTGCCGACGGGGCCTAGAAGTTTTAGAAAATAGCTGCTTAAAGGGTCACTTAAATGTAGTTGTAGATGATCACTTAAAACAATTATTTTAGATAAATATAAATGAAAACAGAAATTTATGTAATGCTCTTCTTGTAAGTAACAAAAAAGATACGATTTTTATAGTTATTCATTTGGATATTTCCTCTTCAAAGTCTCTTTTTTACAGTCTGGGTAAATTTGTCTATGTTCTTGCACACAATGTAATAAGAATCTGCGATAATCAAACCATGAAAGTCTGTCATCAGTTTAACAGCTCTTTCAGATGTGTTATTAACTGCTTTTAAGGTAGAAACCTTCTTTTTAGTTTCCACAAACGTCACGTTGTCTTTCCATGAAGATACAATATCTTAAAGGAAACCACTGTCAAGTTTCAGTCGTGAAAATAAATCTTTACTCTTGACAGAAAAAATCACTCAAAGATTTCCCTGAAACAAGATAAAAAATACTTGTATTGCCTGTAAATAAAACAAATAAGTTCTAAATTAAATACCAGATTAAGCACTACTAGTCTACTACGTACCATATAGAGAGCCAGACATCTCTTCTCTTGATGGAACATATCTCTTTCCGGAATTACCAAAGCTTACTTTTTGTAAGTTTTCTACAATGTTTCATTTAGTCTGCTCATCAACTTCATTATCAAAAATTGAAAGGATGGCTATTTCCTCTGACAAGTACCACAAGTGTTGACTGAACTTGTTGCTTGTTCTGCTTGCTTGTTGTTTTAAGGGGCCTAACATCGAAGGTCATCGGCCCAAGACTGAACTTGTTTAAAGCCACATTGGAAATCAACTTGTCAACTTTCTCGTAATCTTTTAAGGTCTTTAAAAAAACAAAAATCTTGATTCGCCGCTTTTATTGCCAAACTACATCCAAGGCAGGGCTTCACGTAAACTGCCACAACGAATAAACAAACATCTTGTAAAGCTTGTTTGTCCTTAGCGCTCATTTTAAACTGGGACTTCAGTAAACACATTTTTAAGGAGTAAATAGCTCTTGCCATCCATCGTGCTTGATGCATTGCACCAGGAGGTCTGATTTTTATTTTATTTTTAATGTCTCCACCCAGAAAAAAAAACAATAGCGAGTTGCATGAGCTCACGATAATCATTCGTACAGTCGAATTTGCCAGTTCATTGTAAAAAAAACATCACCAATTCAATAATATTTGCTTCACAGAGATGTTGTTGGACAAAATCAGTGCACGGTTCGATGGCACTAGGATTAATATTCTTCCAGTTGTCTCAACTTTTTGAACAGCGGAATATCAGGACTTCTAATGATTTGTTAGATCTTTGATTCAAACACACTTTTGAGCACCAGTTCGTAAATATGATGGCAGCAAGGAAAGAGTAACAACTCTCTTTCTAGTTTTTTCTCTAAAAGCACACAAGCTCCGTTCAAGCATCCTGTATTAGATGCTGTTGTATCACAGCACATTATTTGTACCTTATCATCCAGGTTCCAGTCATGAAGGGCATTTGACACTGCTTTTGCTTGCTCTTTGCCGGTAGAGTTGCCTAACACAGCAAGGAGTTGTTCTTCCTCGTCATATGAAATAATAATTGGTAGGCATTCTTTAGAACTTCTTATGTCCAGGGCAGGTAACAATTTTCCATCCCAATGAACTAACTACTTCGGGCAAGTTATTCTGAAAATCGGATTTAATGGATCTCGCTCTATTTTTTCTCATTTGTGTTCAAACGCGTTGAATAGAAGATTTGTTGATCGGGTAATTGTCAGAACTAAGACCAAGTGCTTCTACTACAGACTGAATTATATAAACAGAATCTCTGATGCTTAGTTGACATCTGTCTAAAGTTGCAACTAATTTAGATGTGATAAAATCTTTTCTTCCTCTTCTTGTCAACGTAGCTTAAGAACTTACAGATTGAGATGTGGATGGCAGAGATTCTTCCAGGCTTTCTTCAGAGCTTGTGGATTGTTCTTCTACGTCTTCATGTTAATCAAAAGTCTGTAAAGTTGCAGATTCCAATGAGCTTGTGGAAGGCATTTGCTTTAGTCTCTTTATCTTCTGCAAGTTTTCTCAGCCTGGCCCTTTATTCAATATCAGCCAAGTTTTTGTTAACACCTGCTAGGCACCCCGGACGTCCTGGCTCTCTTTGCTTTTGCAAAAATATTTTATCTTCTTCGATTTTTATTCTTTCAAGAGCATCAGCATGTGCGATATCGAATAAATTATCTAATTCAAGTTGAAAGTTCTCTTCGCGGCGCCTATGTAAATCCTGAATCTTCTTGCTATTTTTTTTTGCAGTTCTCGCCAGACCTACTAACTTCTTAACACAATTAGGCACAGCTCTGGTAGGTATTCTAGCCTTTTCCCAGAATATACTGCACTCCCGAATGACAAGATTTGCGCTTTCACTAACGTCACGTATGTTGAAAAATAGAACTGTGAGAACTTGACGATTAGATGGTAATTTTGCGCCTGTTATTTGGTGATTTACTTCATCAACCAAGAAAATGCATTTTTTAATTGCTCCTTAGTTCTACTGACATCTTTGAAATATAAAACAATTCGTGATAGCTACCCGATAAGCGAAAACTAAGTAACAATAACAATGAGAGCACGCCACTTTTGTGACAACTTGTATGGACATGTTTGCGCGCGAGTCGGCACGGGTTGCACTGTTCCAAATAAGGAAAAAAAAAAATGTTTTCAGGTATTTTAGGCCCAAATGAATAAAACAATAACCTATGCATTGCAAAATTAAAACTTTGAAAAATAAGGGACACCCTAATGCACATTGTACATTTTGTTATGTAGAGTGACATCTGTTGACCATCACAGCATCTGCAGCTCTGTGACATTCATATGCATTCGCTGGTCTGTCTTGCCTAACATGAGGGCAGGCCAGATAGTGGTTTTGTACATTCTGCCCTTCAGTTTGACTGGTATCCACTTATCACACAGACTAGTAAAGAACTGCCATTTCATCCAATCAACACTGATGCAGTGTCGATGTTACTATCAGTTGTGATGATCGATCCAGGATACCTGAACTTGTCAGTCAACATCAGTGGTTCTCCAGCAAGGCTGTTGTATGGGCCCGCTTCCCTGGGCTACGCAAAGTTGAAGAACATGTACTCTGTCTTTTTGCAACTCATTCTGAACCCCTTAGCCTCTAGCATTGCTCACCATTACTCCAAGATTGCCTCAACCTCCTCACATGACTCACAAACCAAAACAAATGTCGGTATAAAGTGTGGTCCACGGCAGGTCTGTCATCAGCTGCTCCATCAGGTAGTTGATGAAAATGTTGAACATCAATATCAACATGGAAATTGACTGAAACGCAAGTCCTGCATACAAACATGTTTTGTTCATTTCTTTTTAAATGACAGAAAAGGCCTTTGTGACTTTCACAAAGATTAAGATAGATTTTGTTATTGTGGTGTTACTCTACAGTTCTTTATTGATCACACCAAGTACTGACTGTTATTATACATCTATACATTCCATATCATATGTCCAAATAATTATTACCTCATACTCTGTAAAGAATGTGAAAATGTTCCTAGAAAATAATTGTAGTATTCCTGTTATGTTTGTTGTAATAAACTGTCCTGTTAATGCAGCAATGTGTTTTATTGGGAGTACTTTGACAGCTCTTTGATGCATACATTGTTGTGTAACTATGTGTCTTTTTTATTTAAGGTGTACATCATCAAGCAGTTAATTGTAAAGTAGCTGGAGGAACACTCTCTCGAGAGAGAGCAACAAGTATTTTATACCAACCATTACTTATCCAGCTACTGTGTTCAAGTTGCAGCTGTATCACAGTGGTATATACCTACAGTACTCTTCCTCATTTGTAGATGCAGCCTGTCCATGTGCAACTCACGTGGTTAAACAGCAATTATTGACAAGTCTACTTAACTAGCAAACCATGCACTGCTTTAACATAGTCGAGGAAATAGAGGGATTTTATCTTTGTCCCATTTAATGTTTTCTACACAGGTGTGTAAGCTCACCACACATGTTGGTATAGGGAAGGAAGAGGGAAGAGGCATCCTGCCTGATTGCCATGACCATTGGTGTGATACTATAGTTAGCTGGTTCAAGTCCTGCTGGTGGAAAACAGTTTCACCATCAGAATGTTGGCTGGCAGGGTAGGAGAGGTGGTGGTATACAATTTCTAATCCTAGATTGCATGCCAAAAGGCTAGATTTAGTTCCAAACCTCTCCATTGTGGTCATATGAAGTGAGGGCATATGACGCTGCTGATGGTGGTTCATCTGTTGGATAAGCAGGTTAAGACTTGAGCAGACCCCTTGGTGTTATTCAACTGGAGTAGGCTATGTGCCAATACCAGGTTTCACCCTCTGCTTAACTCATGATCATCAACTCACACCCAGATATGCAGGTCACCTATGGGAGTCTTCAAACATTCCCGGCACTAAAAGCCTTACACTAAATAAATAAAAATCCACAGTGCTACCCCTTCAGGCAAGCAACTTAATGTTAAAAAACATCCTAGGGATATGAGCTACGAATTTTAGGTAAATATAATATAATAATGTATGAGAATATATTCTTTATTTATTCCAAAAAATTACAATTCTTTTCTTAATCATCGTTATCTGGTCGTTTAAGTTAGCAGTTTGCCTTTTTCTACCATTATGAGCGCAAATGTGAGTCAATGCAGAGTTTCACTTAGGCCCTTATAACTACATTCGATGTGTACATTTAAAAAAAAAATCAAAAAACACCTGAGAAACACACTACAGAAAGAATTATGTAAATACGTTATTTTGGCTAGGATTTGAATTTTTAAAAAAATGAGCAAAGAAACAACCATTTTTAGGCAGTTTTTCCGTAACTGCATTTAGGCCGAAATTTTCAAAATTAGTTTTTTTAAGTTCGATAGAGCTATCAAAAACTCACGACTTGAAACCTTTCCAGGACCTTTAGGCCCTCAACTTTTGGCACAATTGAGGAAATTGCTTAATTTTATGTTTTTCGTAGTATGGGGATCGCTACTTTGTCTGCTAAGAAATGTTTTCAATATTTAAAGCAAAAAGACATTAGATAAAAATGAACACAGGTGGTAAAAGACTACGCTTTCTTCTTATCATATACCTCTGTCTAGATGGGCCCTCTGTGAGTTTTGATGCCCACCCTCCTGATGAATCTGGAAAACAGAAAACAGCTTGTCAGGAACTGGGAATGATGAGGAACACAAGGACAGTTCATTGTGGTTCTAGGGAGCGATAGAAATACGAGACATGCCGCTTCATTGAGATGATTCTGTCCACCCACCATTGCGGGCACTGTGCTCACTGTTACCGCTTCTCTGCACTGCTCTGCCTCAGTACTCCGCTAGGAACTCATAAATTATACTCCATGTATAAAAGGAATCAAGATCCCTGTCGCTCAAGTCACTGTAACTATTGTTCGAAAGCAAAGAATACGCTCAGCAGAGAGCCATTGTTGTTGTTGTTGTTATTGTCCAGCCCTTATTCCGTTTTTTATAGGGTCAGACATGAAGTGAGACAAATCTTCACAGCAAGCTTTTATGACCTGATCCCATTCCTGACGTCAACCTTCTCAAAGGAGTTAATGAGATGAAATGAATGAGATATTATATGATAGTATGAAGGGCCGTGCAGCTGTGAGCTTGCATCCGGGAGATAGTGGGTTTGAAACCCACTGCCGGCAGCCCTGAAGATGGTTTTTCCTTGGTTTTCCATTTTCACACCAGGCAAATGCTGGGGATGTACCTTAATTAAGGCCATGGACAATTCTTTCCCACTCCTAGGCCTTTCCTATCCCATCATCACCATAAGACCTATCTGTGTTGGTGCGACGTAAAGCAAATTGTAAAAAATAATAGTAGGGAGGGAGAGAGTGAAACCCAATGCTGTCATATAACCTACTCCTGTAGAAGAGCAATAAGGGGTCTGCTAGAGACTTAACATTTCCATCTGACAAATCACCATCAACAGTGTCATATGTCCTCACTCCGTATGAACACTGCAGAGAGGTTTGGAATTGGATCCACACTTTTAGCACGCAATCTACTGATTAGAAAGTGTATACCACCACCTCTCGTACCCTGCTGGCTAACATTCTGATGGTAAATTTTTTCAACCAGCGGGACTTGAATGGGCTAACCATGGTGTCTGACTGTATAGACTTGATGCCTTAATAAACATGGCTACCATGCTGGTGCTCTCATCAGAGAGCTGTTCTTTACCATTTTCTGCCATAGTTGGTTGTCTTCATGATAAAATTGATGACTTTCAAATTGCTCAAAGGAGAGAAAAAGATCTATAGAGAGAGTCAATTTATTCAGCAAAAGCTAGTTTAACTTTGTTCACAATCCGTACCACAGATTGTAGCATAATGCAGAGCTGCAAGTTGCGTACAAGCACAGCACTCCATGATGTCAGTAGTAAATGTGATTCTTTTGTGTGAAGACTGTCCTTGCGGAAATTGTTACCTCGGCATTCCATAGAGCAGAAGATTCAGGTTTAAGTCCTCAAAGCAAGCTCATATTCACCTCTTTCACTTAGATAATGACCAATGCAATAGCAAGATAAAATAATTATATTCGTCTGACTGTATATAAAGCTGACCACAAGGGT
The DNA here is from genome assembly GCF_040414725.1 of Anabrus simplex. Lineage (NCBI taxonomy): Eukaryota > Metazoa > Arthropoda > Insecta > Orthoptera > Tettigoniidae > Anabrus > Anabrus simplex. The sequence continues at coordinate 670,128,647 of NC_090265.1, forward strand.
CCAGAATAACTACAAAATTATTACAATTTTAGTAAAAATCTAATATAATAAAACTGCCAAATCAGTTCTAAATAAGTTAAACCTCTACTACAAAAAAATACAAATGGTGATGCAAATTGTTCAGAAAGTCCCTTATCACAGACACGATGATATCACACAGGAAGTTTGCAGAAAAACCCAGTTTTGACTGGATGCCCCACACAAATTTTGTTAATCCGCCTCTTGCACCGAAGAGTAATCCATGTACGTTACATTGTAATGGTGGGATGTTGTAACGATCTCTTAGGTATGGGAAACAGAGCTCATTTATCTCTCTTTACTCTTTATCAATCTCCTTCACCTATTGGATGGAGTTCTTGAAGCTGAGACTTGGGTCTAACACATAGATCACATGCAGCTTTTGGTTTATTGCCACAAAGTCTGCTTTTGTTGGAAACACAGGATGACACGCAGTGAACCTCTTCAAAAATCTCACTACAAACTTCATGGTAGCAGCGGTTTGTACTGAGCGGACAGTTGTTATGTTGCACAACATCTTTTAAAGCGTTTGACCATTCTGAAAAGGAGAGACATTTCATTGAGCTCACCCAACTATTCAGTTTTGGATGTTCAGCAAAAACCTTAACACCCTTTACCTCAAGGAGCGAATATTTAACAATAAACTTAAATATTGTATTTAAGTGGTCTTCCTATTCAATACATATATAATTTATTTGATCTAGAACATGTTTCTTCCCCTAAGGGACATTGTCAGATAGAATATTTCACAAAATATATCAGATATAAAATCACATTAATAGATTGGTAAGACATATACAAGAACATTTAAAATATAATAATTGCAAACTTGACTGAAGTTCCAATCATATTGTCAATAATATTGATGAGAATTTTTCATAAAATTCTTGATGAAGAAGTCCTTAAAAACTAACAGTTACACTCATAAAATCATAAAATGACCATTGATGTTGAATAAAATCCTTGAATTACAATATTCATGACAAAGGATCCTTATGATCTTTGGAAGTATTTCCTTTAAATTACATTGAAGAATGAGTGCTTCCAGATTCTGAGTCAAAACCACCCCAAAGTGGAAGTTGGTTGTAGAATTGAATATGTTCAATCTGAAATTAAAAGAAAGCTAAGTAAGTGTAAATGAAGAGAGGTGGAAGATGGAATAATGTATATGATCCAAATTGTGTTACTTACTTCCTTGTTATTGGCCCTGATATGACGAAGAGACTCACCTCTGCTGAGGTATGGGTCTAATTGAATCAAAGCAAATAATACAGTAGTTATGGTGAGCAGGGAGTGTATGGGGGAAGTGGAAGGGCGTATTCTGGTAGAGGAATGACCTGAGTGTCACCGAGCATGTGAAGCATTAAAGTTTGATGTTTCTTTCTAATTTTCACTTTAATTAATTCCTCCTATTCCTATTCTTAAATATTCGCTACTTGATTTTAACCAAAATGAAACTTGTTACTTGTAACCTTTACCTTAGAGCTTGTGCGTTGATGGGACAAATATATACCATATCTAATTCCCCAGTTACTTTCCGCCCATATTCAGGTAGGCTGTTTTACTCGGAATGCTGCAGCAGTCCTATCTATTGGAAATGAGTGGCTGCAGAAGAGACAAATCACATCACAACAATGGTCAATGTAATGTTATTGTTCATCAGTTTTATGAGCTTTCAATATTGTAGACCTTCATACAAGGGCAGATCAAATATAAAAGGGAATTATTTTTTAAATTTATTGCATCAACCAAAAATAATACACATATAGAGATCATTTTTCTACCTAGTATCCTGCCTTCAATACACATTTTCTCCATTGTATTGGTAAGTTTTTGATGCTGTCCTGATAGAAAGAAGAGGGACATGTGTGGAGCCAGTTGCGCATGAACTCTTCTACACTTGCATCATCATCGAACCGCTGTCCTCCTAAGTCTTGTTTGAGTGGTCCAAACAAATGGTAGTCACAGGGCAAGAAATCTGGACTGTACGGAGGATGTTCCAAAGGTTTCCGGTGAATGCATTGTCATGGAGAAGAATGACATTTCGGATCGGTTGCTGGCGTCGCTTGTTGTGATACACAGATTTTGCTTTATCCAAAAGGCGACAGTAATAGACTGCATTAATTGTCCTTTGTTTGTGAAGAAAATCTACCAGCAAAACGCCCGCGGAGTCCTAGAAAATGATTGCAAGCACCTTTCCAGCAGATGGGCATGTTTTGAGCTTGACCAGACCTGCTTCGTCTTTTTGCCGCCAGTCCATGCTTGCTTGCTTTCACTCTGGGGTGTAATGATGCACCCAAGTTTCATCACAAGTCGCAATACAATGCAAGAAATCCTTTCCTTCCTCCTCGTAGTGATGCAGGAGTCTCTGACAAACTTCCTGGCATAAAGTTTTCTGTTCCTGGTTGAAGAGACGAGGAACGTACCTGGCAGTCAATTTTCTGAAATGTAGTTCATCTCGGATGATGGTCTGAACACTTTCGTAACTTATTCCTAGCGCTAAAACAGTTTGCGAAATCTTTATTCGCCGATCTTCACTAATAATGTAATGAATGGCAACAATGTTGTCTGCAGTGATGCTTGTGCATGGTGTCCTTTCATGAGGTTCATTTTCCATAGCTTCTCTTCCTGCTACAAATTTTTTAGCCCACTCATACACTTGAGTCTGCAAAAGTGTTTCTTCCCCAAACTGTGCATGGAGCCGTCTCAAAATTTTGGAAGGTTTGGTGCCCTCTTTCGCAAGAAATTTTATAATGATGTGTTGCACAACAGACGTGTGCACGTCTTGCTCACTCATGGCGTACTGAAGTAGGCATTTCCCTCTCCACCGTCGTTCGCGCGTGCAAACGCCTTCTTCAGACACCCCCATCAACATCCTGGCAAAGCCCCACCTCAGAATTATTACTAACAGCAGTGGTACATTCAGATTCCCATTTATATTTGATCTGCCTTCGTATTTAGTTTTCTTCCTACTTTGGGATATTACATCATCTAATGTAAAGGGAGTTCCTTCTTTCGTGACTTCTCTTTATTCTCTATCTTGTGTTATGTAATACTTTTTGATAGGACCGATAACATAGGTATTTTTAAAAAATATTGGTCACCTTCCCCTCAACTACCATTTTATCCAGCATGAATAATAATTATTATTTTATAGCCTAGACTGTAGTACCTTATTCCCAGACTTTACATACCGGTTTTCATTAAGTCTTGTTCTCACATTTTTCGGCATTGATGTGGACGTAGTAACAAATATTGAAACTCATGAATATCTCTTGTTATCATAGCCGGTATGGTAAAAATGTATAAGACATAAATGATAAGAAATGTAATTCTATACAACTTTAGTTATGTAGTATTTATTGATAGGAACACTAATAACATAAATATTTGAGTATTAAGTTTTAGGCCTTCCCCTAAACTACCATTTCACTCAGTGTGAATAAAAGTACTTATAGCCTAGATTTTAGTGCCTCATTCCCCGACTTTACATACCAATTTTCATTAATTTCCTTTCAGCCATTTTCTTGTGATACCTGTACAGACAGATAGGCAGACAGACAGGGTAGACGAAAAATTTAAAAATGCATTTCCTTGCTACTGCGGATATGACCAATACAGAAATCCCATTCTTTTTAATTCTGAGCAATACAGAGACAAAACTCTTATTTTATGTATATAGATAGAAACAGGAAGAGGACAAGTACAATAACAGATTGCTGTAAAAAGAGGGAAAAACAGATTTTTTTTTTTACTACTTGCTTTATGTCGCACCAACACAGGTAGGTCTTATGTCGATGAGGCGATAGGAATGGGAAGGAAGCGGCTGTGGACTTAATTAAGGTACAGCCCCAGCATTTTCCTGGTATGAAAGTGGGAAACCATAGAAAATCATCTTCAGGGCTGCCGACAGTGAAGTTTCTAACTTTCAATGCCGACAGTGGGGTTTGAACCCACTATCTTCCGGATACAGCTAACAGCTGTGCACCCCTAATCCCATGGCCAACTCGCCCAGTTGTGGGGGGGATAACAGGGAGAGGAGACCAGAGCAGACATGAAAACACAGGACAAGGGCAGGCAATCTTCACATCATCATACTCTGCCGTCTCAAATAGATGGGCTCTCTCTTCATCAATCCTAGTTCCTCTACATTTCTTCTGAGCCACCTGATGAGCTTCAGTTCTGTTGCTCCCTCTTCCTGCGCTGACCTGTCATTGAGTTTATCCTGGTATGTGATCCTATTTATATTCTGATCTTTCTGTATTTGACTTGATTCCTTAGAACTATTGTAATTAAGTTCTAACTTTTTTTTTTCCTTTTTAGGACTTGCAAGTTCCTGGAGAGTGCAAGGTGGATTCACTGGGAAGTCAAATTTCACTAGCCCCTTCCATGTAATACAAGACAAATCAGAATCAGAGCTGGTTCAGCAGCAATGTTCATCTGTAGCCTTCCAGTGTCAGACTTGTTTTAAGATGTACTCTTGCAAGAGTACTCTTTTAAGACATGTTCGTCAGGAATGTGGCATAGAGCCTCAGTTTGTTTGCTCTCATTGTCCATATAGAAGTACCCAGAATGCTAATTTACAGAAACATATTAAAAGAAGACATGAAAAGAAGGCCTTTAATTATCAAGTCAGCTGATAAAACTTAATTAATTTAATTAATGTTTATATTTAAAATCAATATGAATGTAATCTATCTACCTAAGAACATTGGAAAGCTAAAAGGTGGTTTGCAGGTATCTTGAGTATTTACATTCTCATATTCTTTATACAGCTCTCATTAGCCAGTTTTGGTATTTAAACATTTGTAAAATGTATAAATAAGCCACCAAGATAAAGTTCATGCCTCAAAGCAGAATTAATACATTCGTCTTCTTTTCATTTCCATTTTAGTAACTGTTCCATTCCTGCATTTATAACATTGCTTTGCCATGTACTACTACATGTTTTCGATGTGACCTAACAAGTGGAGTCTACTTGATATAGAAATTATTATTTGAATTTCATGAATACAGGAGGTAATGTGTATAAGAAACTCTATAATAATGAATGTAACAATTCTTCTATATTTTTATGTATAAACTTGACAATTTTTATCTTGATAAAAACTTGGTGTAGTATAAACTATATTTACACCAATAAATAATATACCTCTATGTCATGCACAGAGATTATGCTCCTGTTATCATATACTGTAGTTTAAATCAGTTGAATCCTACTTGCTTCAATCATATATTTCAATAGTAAGCCCATAAATCTGTATCATTGTTGGTGAGTTTGTAGTGCTACAGATTCCATCCAGTATTTGGTTAATATTTTCAATTTCCCACACTCCTCGGCATTCAATAATTAAAATATTATAACTATAAATTGGATGTTTCGGTTTTATATGATAAGGATAAATAACTATGTGCGATGTTTTTAGACTAGTGTATTGAATATCTTCATGAAGCTCATGAAAGAGTCCTTCAGTATCATATTTTAATTTGGTCTAGAATATTTTTGAAGATTTTAATTTTGAAATTTATTATGCAGTGTCATAAGAAATGTTTTGAGTTCTTTGTTACATTACTATTGATTGATATTTATATGACATTGATCCATATTATAATGTAATAAATAGTGTTGATTGGCTGATCAGCTGTTTTATTTAAGATTAATTAGTCAATATGGATTAATATGATTTTCTTGTACTTTTGTGAAAAATCACCAGTAGATCAGTTGCAGTTGTATTCAATTTAAAAAAATTATGAGCATCATTTAATATGTAAGGATAAAATGTATAATTTGAAAAAGAAATTGAAAGAAAGTAAAAATCAGGTATGAAACCACCACAGAAACAATGCCTCCAGGTAAGGTTGGCATCAGGAAGTGCATCTGGCCATAAGAAGACTGGGCCGAATCCACGTGTGTAACACAGTTCACTCCCGCGACACCACCAAGGTGTGCGAAAAGCAGTGAAAGAAGGTGTCCCTCCCTCCCCTGAGGATTGAGGTTTTCTGGGGAGCAGTGTGGTTCTCTGACTCCACACATCACTCAGTCCAGACACTGCTGAATTGGCATGCATTCTATCTGCAGCTACTTATCTTTAATAAAGTTTTATTGTAAAATTTTAAGAGTTAGGTTTAAAACTTTAGTGTATGTGTGTTTGGAAGATGCTCTCACCAACTCCTGATTTTGTGTGTATGCATGCCAAAAGGTGGCCACTACAAATGCTTAAATGGTATAAGTCCGATGAGTACATCGCAGTTATCTCATTAGAATTTAGAATTTTGAAAATTTGCACCCACATTGTTTGCCGTTTAGTTCTAGTGCATCGCGTTGAGGCTGGTTACCAGTCATAGGGCCAGTGCCACAATGTCTTTTTTTTAAAGGTTTTTTAGGTAGCGTAAGTCATATGTCCACTAAACTAGGTATTTGTTGTGTCTTTTCACATTATTTTCAATAAGAAAGGTAAGATGTGAACTCATGGTGAGTTATTAAGTCAGTTATTGAGGGGATGGTAGTCTAGTTGTACTCTATAAATCAGTAGTCATAATCACCATTACTAAGTCAGTTGCCTTGTTGTTAGTCATATAGGTGTAAAGACAGCTATGTGTGAAGATGTGAAAATTGTTCTTGTCCTTGTGTGTTTTTATGTTTGTCCTTTTCTCCTCTTCCCATACTTTACTTGTCCGTGTAGTACAGAGTAAGACTTGCTGTGAACACTGCAGCCAGAAATGTAGAATGTATACTCTATCTATACTCTATCTATGCATGCTTTTATGGTAAGTCACTATCCTCTGCCTGTCTCTTTTATAAATATATATTTCACTTTTTCTTTTACCGAGTGAGATGGCTGTGCGGTTAGGGGCATGCAGCATTCGGGGGATAGTGGGTTTGAGCCCCATTTTCGGGAGCCCTGAAGATAGTTTTCTGTGGTTTCCCATTTTCACACTAGGCAAATGCTGGGACTGTAACTTAATTAAAGCCACAGTGCTTCCTTCCAACTCCTAGCTCTTTTCTATCCCATTGTTGCCATAAGACCTATCTGTGTTGTTGCAACGTAAAACCAATGGTAATTTTTTAAAAAATTCACTTTTGTTAGCTTTCTTATCTGAGCATTTATGACCTGTCATTGTGTGTATAATTTAATTTCTCACTTGTTTGTTCCTTCCCTTTATTTGTCTCGTTGTTTTTGTTTGTTAAGTCCTTCTCAGCCCGAAGGTTGGTTGAATCCTCAAAAAGCAGTTATGTGGAAACTGCAAAAACCGATTGCAGCACTATGGGGCATTCATGGTAGAATGAGGAGTGAAGTAGTTTTCCATTGCTTCCTCACTTGGCCAGACGGTACTATTGCAGCACGACTTGCTCTATGAGTACCACCTTTCATAACATCCAACCACACTAGATGTACTCAAGATGTCGGTATCAGCATCACCCGTACCTACTGTCATATCCATGAACAAAACGGAGACTTCAGTGGAAGCTGCATTTTTCTCTAGCCTATGCCAAGGGACACACACGAAAATACTCCATCCATCAAGTCTTGTCATTAAACAATGTATAATTATTACAGGAGCAAGGTTAATTCTCCTCCTAACATGAAATAGAAATAATGATGCAGAAATATTGCGTAATGGGATATAATGTACAACAAGACTGCTATCAAATTGGCTAAAGTTAGTGTTAATAACTATAGAGAACATAGGCTCTGAAGAATATACTACTGGATAATAAATATTTTACTGTAATATTTAATGTGAAATTTATTTTATTAAACTGGACTTCAATTGTTTCACACATTATTAGACATAACTTTATGCCACGAATATTGTTTATACTGTTTATTTGACATTGTCTTAGTATAAATATTTTATTATGATATCCCTAGTAATAGTTTGTCATCTTGAACAATTCATTCAATAGTAATTATATATGATTATTAACTAATTATAATAAAATGTATATGTAATCATGTCAACCATCAGATTTGAGACTGATGTGACACAGCCAGTAGAAGTCAATAAAGAGAAAAAGAGTAGATACAACCCGTGAATCTATCTTAATAAATATCACTTTATGGATGAATATTGAATTTTCAAGACCGCATTGTAATCAAAATCAACTTTCAACCTATTAGGTCATGTTATGTACATGTAGTATGTGTTGAAGAGATGTTAAGTATAGAATAAAAATGGCCAACCGGACACGTCCTACTACATGTACGTAACACGACCTAATAGGATGAAGTCGATTTCGATCACTGAATGGACTTTAAAGTTAGGGACTGATGGTTGGAGCCAGAGACACAATTACATCTTTCTATGTTGACTTCTTCAGCAGACTCAGAATCACCATATATGTTATCCGTGCTTTTGCTATCACAGCACCGAAGTGATCAATCAGGATTTTGAGGTATTATTTACTTTGATCCTCATTTTAATGCACTATGTCGTGCAAATCATTTATCTTTTCTTTTGATATTTAACATTTGTTTTGTTTGGTTTTGTTTTGTTTGGTGTGGGCTTTATAAGTTTGTTGTAGTATTTGCTGTAATTTCAGCAGATTATTTTAAAAAATTAAAAAGAGGTATTAACAGCTATGGTATGAGTATTATGACAGTGTCTTATGAGAAATAATTTGACATTTGCAGTATTTTGATTATAAATTCACCAAATAGAAGAATAAAGGCAAAGATGCTTTTATCCTTTGAAATCATTTATTGGTATAGATAGACTCTCATGAAATAATTAAACAGTTTGTTAGAAATCAGTATTGATGTATTAAGAAGGTTTTTCTAACATGTGTGTCTTTATTTTAGATCTTCCGGCTGATTGGAGTGATTATCAGCTTCATATGCAAGAGCCTGGTGCAGTATCAAGTACTGTTTCACCATTTCTGAATCAGACTCAACAGTTTTATGATGAAGGAACCAGTTACTGTACAAACACCTCTGAAAAAGCTTTATCTCCTTCAAAAGAGGGGCGACCGGGTGCTTTCAAGTGTCAGATGTGCTGGAAACAGTATTCTTACAAGTATAATCTTCAGAGACATATGAAGTATGAATGTGGAAAAGAAGCAACATACGTTTGTTCATACTGTCCCCACAAAACAAAATACATGTCGAGTCTCCGAACACACATTCGACTGAAACATAGTTCCAAGAGTCATAGACTAATATGAGTACAATGAGCCAATATATTTTGCTTTGATGTGGCAATGTAACTAAATGTTGCTGAGTTGTAGTAGTAAGTTGTCAAGTCACATGTACTTCAGATTTTTCTGTTTATCAAAACTAATTTTAGAAATATTTTCTTCCATTAGTTGAGATTTAATCCTTTAAAATATCAAATAGTTGGTACTCAGGGAATATATTATGATGAATATTAGAGGTAGGACTGTTCATTGGTTAATTATGTTATTGATCTTGCAGAAAATCCCAAATGTGATTCAGCTGAAAATATTAAATGCTTCATCTTGAGAACTGCTTACTTTCTATATTTAAAAAACAGCAACATTTTTCAGCATTTGGTCAGACTTGTCTGTCTTTCTCTGAGGTTCTTTTGATGTAATGCTTTAGATGGATGTCATGGTCTGATCATATATGGTGGCAGAATTTTTCCCTTTGTCACCCTATCCTCCAGATCATCCCAGCATGCTGTACAAATGAGTAATGATAGACTCCTCCCCAGCCTTGGTCCAAGACTGGTGAAGATAGAGCATTGGATACAGGTGTTACTTGAAGTGTGGAGCTTCATTCTCCTCATCCTTGTTAACCAACTTTACCTTTATGAATACATTCTGTTTGTTTAAATCCTCTGATTTCATTACATTTTTACTGAACTTTGTAGTTGATATTTCATTCTCAAAATTTTAAAAATGGTATTTTCTTGAAAATGAATCTGATATCTGATGTAGAAGAATTGTCTGGTTTTATCAAGTGATGTTTGACTTTCTGCTGTTTTAACTCTTGGACTTCATCCTCATGGAGGTGAAAGTTTTCAGCTCAATCCTATATATTTATCATCTACCACTCCAGGAAACAGTAATGTATGTTGGAACTAATTTACCTAAGAATGTAACATGATTATTTTCAATAAATACTATTCAGCTAGAATAATTTTTAATATTTTTATTCTACAAACTGACTTGTTAGGAACAAATCATTTATGAAGCTGGGTATGCCTAGCTTAGAGCAGAGATCTATTAATGTCATAGATATTGCAGTAACTAGTTATTAATCAATGTATTAAATTTACTTTTATAATGCTCTGCGCAACAGCCTGTGAAGGGTATTGGCCTACCAAGTGACCACTGCTCAGCCTAAAGGCCTGTAGATTACAAGGTGACAGGTGGTCAGCACGACAATTCCTCTTGGCCATTATTCTGGGATTTCTAGACTGGGACCACTGTCTCACCGTCAGATAGCTTCTCGATTCTAATCACGTAGGCTGAGCGGACCTAGAACCAGCCTTCAGATCCAGGTAAAAATCCCTGGCCTGGCCGGGAATTGAACCTGGGGCCTCCGAGTAAGAGGCAGGCACGCTACCCCTACAGCATGGAGCTGGTTGAATTATATTTAAACATATTTAAAATGCTTACAGTGTTCTTCATTCACATGTGGAGTTTTAACAAAGATGTACAGTGTTGAACTGAATACTGATGTATAAATTGGTGCTTGAACAATCAAACCTGATCATTGAAATTAGTTTTAAGACAATGTTCATGTTCTCCAGCCCTGGAGAGAGTAAATGATAATACTTCCCAGGGTTATATGGTAGGTATGCTTGGTTTACCCTGTCCTTCTCACTTCAGAACAAGGCATGCTGAAATGATTCTGGTCAGAAAAGTAGGCTCTAATTATGCTGTATTAGTACAGTATGTAGGCCTACTGAACAACCTTGAAATTCATTTGTGAGTGCACTAGTCAGTACATCATTTGATTGATTGTTGATTGACTTTCTAATTATTTTTTAAAATTTTCGATGGCTAGACTATGGCTAGGTGGACTTGTCGTACATCTAACCGTGTTAATACATTGTTTACAGCAAGTTGTTTATAATTACATATGTGTCATCATCATCATCATCATCATTTTCCAGTTCCAGTTTCCTGGGTGTGGTGTACAAGCGCTTGTCACTTCTTCCTGTCAAAGTATAGTTTCTGTTCCTCTATGCCTTCCCACTTGACATTCCTCTTGCTGACCTCCGATTTCACTGTATCTATCCATCAATTCCGTGGCCTCCTAACTGGCCTTTCCCCTTTCACTTCTCTGTCTAAGTAATTCCTTGCTGTTCTCGTTCTGTCCATCCTCATAACATAACCAAATCATTGTAGCCTGCATCTTCCTAAAAGCTCGGTAACAGGTATCTTGATGCCAGCCTCCTACCTGTTTGCTTCATTTCTAATCTTGTCCTTCCTGGTCTTTTGGTTCATTGTTCTGATAAATTTCATTTCTCTTGACTGGATTTTACTATTTGCCTTACATATGTGTATAAATCTAAATGTTTGCACATGTGTGAAAAGAAAGCATGGAAAAAAAATCCAGCTTCCAGTCATTTTACTACGTCAGGAATGGAATGAACGAAGCCCCTTCTAGCAGTGAGGATAGGAATGTTGCCGGCTTCCAAAGCCTGTTGCACTCTTCTGAGGCAATGATTAAATGACTGACAGGTGAAATTAAATGTTATTGGAGAGTGTTGCTGGAATGAAAGATGACAGGGAAAACTGGAGTACCCGGAAAAAACCGTCCTGCCTCCGCTTTGTCCAGCACAAATCTCACATGGAGTGACCGGGATTTGAGCCACAGAACCCAGTGGTGAGAGGCTGGCACACTGTCGCTTGAGCCACAGGGACTTTAAAGAAAGTATGATTCAGCAAAATTTGTAGGTCAGGTACTGTCTTGATAACTGTCACCTTAATAATACTGTATACATGGTTTCAAACCATGTTGCATTAGATATGTTTATAACTAATAAACTATTACAAAAGGTATAATTTAGATATTGAAAACACTAAGACAAATGAAATTATTAGTTTATACATGTAGCACATTATGTTTTCTGGCATGAACAGTCAAAAATATCAATATTGAACTGATTTCACACTTCTTATCATACTCCGTATTGGACTACGGAAGGCTTAATTGGTTATATGTCGGTTGGTTTCAAAAGACTGTTTGGAACTTATGCATATATGAGGAATATAGATTTTGACTTTCATCGATAATTCAGACCATTTTATTCATGAGTTCAGTTCTTAGTGGAACTAATATCAAAATTTTGACATCGTTCTTCAAGAGTTTGTACGTAACTGTGTCCTAGATGTGGAAACAGTATTCCATAACATTATTACAGTACAGGTTTCAGGGAGTACATTTTATTGGAGACGTACTTTGTGAAGAGCAATACATGGAGAGTGTTATCAACAGGAGTATAACGCATGCGTGGTCATAGTTACCATAATCCATTGTGTATAATTTCAGAATCTGAAAACTAAGCCTATTTATGTATCATATGTGTTGCTTATCTATTTTCATATTTTAAAGACTGCTACAGCAAATAATTAGTAATAGTCATAATAATTGTAAACATATTGTAAATAAATATGCTAATTTTCATCAGTCAACCTATCACCACTGATCTGCATTTAGGGCTGTCATCCAGGTGGCAGATTCCCTATCAGTTGTTTACCAAGTCTTTCCTTTAATTACTGTATTTCAAAGAAGTAGGAAATTCATCGAAGATCTCCCTTGATAAGTTATTCTAGTCTCTAATTCATCTTACTCTAAATAAATATTTGTCTCAGTTGTCCTCTTGAATTTCAACTTTACCTTTAAAAACTCCACTCGAGTTTAATCGTCTGTTACCATCATTCGACATCATCTCTCCACTGACAGCTTGAAATACAGTATATCGCTTAGTCAAGGTGTTTGTTTCCTTACTCCCCCAGCCCAAAGTTTGATACTTTTTTGTAATGCTACTCTTTTGTTGGAAATTACCCACAACAAATTCCTTTGCTTTCCCTTGGAGCTTTTCCAGTTCTCAAATCAAGTAATCCTGGTAAGGGTCCCCCTACATTGGAACCATACTCTAATTGGGGTCTTACCAGGCAATTAAATTCAATACTGCACTCAGTTTTATTTACTGAAATAATGTGTAAGATTGTGTGGTGTTTGAGTGCAACATGTAAGGGTTTCACCAACAACTGTTTGGCAGGAGTTGTTTTCATCTGACATTATAAGTGAACCATTAATTTTTCCAGCTATGCCATTGCTCCCAAATGATTCATTACTTCATCCATAGAATCACCAATTTTGTTTTCCAATTCACCATCACTATCATCATTACCTGTAGAACAGATGTTAATAATTTCATCATCCAACATCATATCATAGGCAGCACCGCTGGCATTTTGCAAGGACTTAGTCTGTTCCACACAAGAAGGGAAGCCCGTTTCCACCATATCAACAGCTGCAATATTCTCCTCAGAGCCGGTTAAAATAACGAGAGATCTCAAGAAAGAGACAGAAAATGTGTTTCATCTTCGAACTTGAATAACCAAACCAGGAGTGACACCAAGTGGTCTCTACATTACTAAGAAAATCACTGCAAGAAGAGGAGCATGAGAACTGGTACAAAGTAAGCCAAAAAGGCAAGTTCTTTACACCCCAAATCAATGGATTTGCAAACAGAATGAACTCACAAGCACTGAATGGAAAGATGACCTAAAAATGAAAGGAAATGTAGCCCGCATATGAGCCATCCCAGGGAGATCCAGGTCTCAGGATCATGTCCTTTTGCCATAATGTTTACAGAATTGTAGGCACCACGCGATTCAATGTTCAATGTCCGGATACACTGCGCCTGAAAGATTACAGCATATATGAAGACATTTATGGCATTACAGTTAATGGTGGGACAAGAAGAACTGACATAATCACCTTTAAATCTGGCGACACGTTAATACAACCTGATGTAGTTGATGCAGAAAAAAATGGAAGAAAAAATCTATTATGTAGATATAGACAACTTAAGAGAAATATAAATTATTGAGCTTGTGCTGAGTACGAGGGGTGCCATTCCCGAGAAATTGGTCACCACCACGAGATGTTTCCATGTAGTAAACTAAACAATCGTCATCTGGGGATTACACACTTTGAAGGAATTCTTACCCATCTTTAGATACCATCTTTGTGCTCCTTTTGCATAATTTTCTAGATAAATTCACTTCACCTTACCCTATTTTACCTTCAACGCTGCCTGAAGATTTCCTGTTCGATTTTTCTTTGTATCTGTTACAACAACAATGTATTTTATTTTAAGTGATTTTGTTTCAATATTATATTCTCTGTCATTCCTGGCAGCCTCACTGTTTTGGGAAAAACAAAGTGATGTTTATGTGTGATAATGCCTGTGCTGTGTTTCCTGCAAGAGTATTATAAAATGAGTATCTTTCTCTTATGCTTCTATATTTCTTGTGATATTATGTTTATCATTAAAACATAAATTGTGGTTTCTTATCCTTTTGTATTGAAGTTTACAGCTTCCTTTACTGAGGGAATTCAAAGGCTTGCTGGGCAGCCTATTGTAACTCACTGTGGAGGCAAATCCCTCAGAGGAGGTAAGCTACATTTGTCTTGTAAATGTTGTTGGTGTGGATACTGTCTCTCTTTTGCAACATTTTGGAGTTATCTGTTACAAATAGCACATAGTCTTGTAGAGTTGCTTGTTATCTCTGTCTTCGTGTATGGATGTGAGACATGGACTATCAAGCTAAACAATAATGCCTCAGAAATGTAGTACTGGCGGAGGATGCTACATACTCCTTAGATGAAAAAAACGTACCTGTAATTATAAATAATTGAATAATTGCGACCAATGATCAAAAGGTACAAGAAGTTGTAGAAATCTATTCAGTAGCGCCAAACTTGAATAAAGATTCGACTCATAGCGTACAGTTGCAATGCTGCAGTGTTCTATGCATAGCTTGCAGATATTGCTCAGCTTTGATTGCCTAGACCACTTTTTATCAATGACCAGATACTCCTGTCTGTCTCTGACAGAAAAATTGTGTTGTATTTACTACTTGTTTAGCTCATATTCATGGACTTAAGACAATGGATGTTTTCTTGAACTGCCGGTCGATCTAGGTGGACTTATGTACATTATCTGTGCCGAGTATTCCAGAAGTTTGCATTTTCTAGTACTGTCAGGTTGTTGTTGTTGTTGTTTTTTCTGCTGCTGTCGTTGTTGTTGTTGTTGCTGCTGCTGCTGCTGCTGCTGTTGCTGCTGCTGCTGCTTGTAAAGTAAGGAAACTGTCAACCATAAAATCCTTGTGCTATACAATGTTTATTCTTGGAGAGTACAATAACCTCTACAGTAAATCCTCAAGGTTGTCCTCTAGATTGTCCAAAACACTTTACCAACGATGTGGGGGATGTCACATACCAGTTGTCTCACAATGTATAAATTTTGTAATCTCATGTTTCACAGTGTTGGCAGTGTTCTCTCTAGTCCCAAACCATCTCCCACTCAATGGTTCTTTCACTTTAGGGATTAGGTTAAAATCATACAGATCTATGGAAATTAATTGGTATATGGATATAGTAAGAATAAGAACTAACATTTCATCCAGTGTCTCTAATCAAATTTAATGATATATAAAAAGATAAGGTGCATTTCTTGTTTGCTTTTCCTTTAACAAACATTATTACCTTTCAGTTTTGAGTCTTAACATAATATTAATTTAGGATTATTAGAATGATCACTTACATGTTTTATTTTGTTTTTCTCCCTCTTTATAGATGTGGCTCGCATTCCTTCATGGTATCGTGCTCGAGTGGCTCGACTGAAAGGACAACCACAAGTTGTCGAATGGAAGACTGACTATAGAATTGTTGGGTCTCGTGGTCATTATTCTTATGAATGTATTTCTTGTGGGAAGAAGAGCACTAACAAAAGTGGGATCATATGGCACATTAGAAAAACATGCGGAAGACTACCAGAAGTATTCTGTTGCTTTTGTTCTTACAAAAGTAACCATAGAACTAAATTAAGAAGACATTTAATGATCAGTCATAAGATCAGTAAAGATGAACTTCCCTATTTATGATTTTATTGTCTAAATACAGAGATGATACTTAAACCAAAGATCTCTCATTTACTGGTCAGATATACCACTGTATTGTGGTGTGATTGTCAGAAATAGCTGCTTGAATATTAATATCTACTTTTTTAATTTAGAGAATGGAATGCTGAAAGGGAACCACAATAGGATAAACACAATGACAGATTAGTACAATAAGAGGGAGGAATAAAAATAAAGTCACAAAAGGATAGGAACAATCTCCACATCTTTAAATGGATAGGGTGTCTCCTCATCAATCCCAGTTCCTCTATTTATTCTTCTGAGCCACTAGTGAGCTAGTTTCTGCTTTCCAGCTTGATCAGGTTCTATTTCTCCTCTTTCCTACACTGATCTGTCATTGTATTTATCCTGTAATGTTTTCCTTTCACTGTTCCTATCTCTCTTTCTCTCTACAGGGTCATCAAAAAAGAACACTCATATTTCAAAAATTTTGCTGCTTCAAGTATGATAATCGTGTTAATGCGACTATGATCTTTAACTGAAGAGGAATGATGTAGTTTTCATTTTTTACATACCATAATCAATTTTACTATTTGTTCCACTTTTGGCTTGGCAGGCATCTAATCAATAATTAGTTTCTTGCCTTGTACAACGGATCATGTCTGGAGTGACAGATGAGATGGCAGCAGTGATCCATTCTATGAGATGCAGTAAGTCACATATATTCTCACCATAAAAAGTGTTCTTAATGCATCCCCAGAAGAAGTCCATTGGAGTGAGATCAGGGCTTCTAGGCAGTTAGGGAATAGGGCCACCTCTACTAATCCAAACATTTGGATACATTTGCTTTGAAACGCAGTGGTGAATCCCATCGTGCATGAAACTAACATGGACACCGGTTTCTTGCTCAATTTGTTGCATTTGAGGAAAAACAGACTGAGCTTTCTGCTCAGCGGTCCATATCGTACTGACCTGGCTAAACAGCACACATGAAGACATACTATTCATAGAGGTGATTGTTACATCACCTGGTCAAAGTCAAGGTCAGTCAACGACTTCTAGCAGCAGTTTCAACAAACCTCCCTTGAGTTTGAGACCATAATTCCCTAAACATGTCCGTCCAACTTGAAAAGGCAATTTTTTAAAATATGGGTATTGTTTTTCGATGATCTTGTATTAATAAATGTGTGAACATGTATAATTATTTTCAGTGTTATACATAAGATTATACATTACTGCATACATATGTACATACTGTACACCTTCATTACACACTATTTGTCATTTAGTGTTAAGTCTGCAAGCTTCTGTGAATGAATTATGCAACCAGCTCAAAGGTCTCTTAAGATTAAATTTTATATAGAGAAACAGGAACATGAAAAAGAACACATTATAGGATAAACACAATGACAGGTCAGTATCAGAAGAAGGAGTAATAAAAGGAGGAGACGAGAACAAACATGAAAACATGAAAGGATAATAATGATCTTCACATCTCATACACTGCTGTCTTCAAATTGATTGGTTCTCTGCTGATCAGTTCCAATGCTTTAACACCTGTTTGTCATCCATGGTATCTCCAGCCTATCATAGGAGGTGATTGAAAGGGGGCCATTGTTTCTGAAATTCAGAGCATGGGTTGGCAACTATAGTTCCCCTGGCATTGCTTCTACTTTCTTGTGTTAGGCTCCTCGCTTTCATCTTTTATATCTGACATCCGTTGGTCAACTCTTGTATGAGGGGCATACTACATTGTTTTACACTTTATTTTTTGTATTTCTGGGTATAGTTCACATTTCACTTTTGAAGGTAGTGACATGTAACTAGTGTCTTATTCCACCATTTGGTAGCAGCACATGCACAGGGGCCAACGAATGCACTTGTTATAGCCATTTCATAACAACACTGTCAGCGTAGGTGCGGGCAACATGGAAAGCAACCGTTAGGGACAAGCCTAGCCATGAAGTCGGCTGGATCTTGATCATGGCGTTGTAAAAGTTCTCTGCACACATCCACATGCCTCTGCTTTTCGTCTGCAGACAAGAGTCCAGGCACCCAAGTGGATGACACCTTCCCCAACTGTAAGTGGCCGTGCACAATCCGCTGCAGGGTGTTTCGGCTAATTCCCGTGGCTGCCTCCATTTCCGTAAATGTGATGCATTTGTTTCCTTGGATGGCCTGTTCGACCCGGGCAATGTTGGCTAGTGTTGACACTATCACATACCTTCCAGAACTGGTTCCCTTGTCCACCGATGTGTGCCCTGTTTTCCAACCTTTCACTCAGTTGTAAACTGTTTTCCATGACGGCACATGTTCTCCACAGACTGCCACCAAGCGCCGATGAATTTCTGCAGTAGTCACGTCTTCTTTCCATATGAACCAAGTTGTATAGTGCTGTCCCTGATGGTTGCTTTCCATGTTGTCTGCACCTATGCTGACAATGGCTATGACGAGTGCATTCGTTGGCTCCTGTGCGTGTGCTGCTACCAAACGGTGGAACAAGACACTAGTTACATGTCACCACCTTCAAAAGTAAATGTGAAACATACCTGGCCATATAAAAAATAAGGTGTAAAACAATATAATACGTCCTTCGTACTTTTCCGACTGTTATGGAGTTAGGTATGTACCCTTCATGGCCTTTGCCTTTCTTTTGCCAATACTTTTTATTTTTTTAAGTGTTAGGCCTCTTCCAATTTTCTCCTTTGATTAGTGTTAGTAGGAGATGGTTGCCCATTTTTACTTCCTCTTAAAATGAAAAACACCATCGCTACCACTGCACCTATTTGTTCTCAACCGTCACTGATCTTGCTCCTCCTTCCTGGGTTTATTAGGAGGGTGGGGTGGCCTTCAACATTCACTGAGGGGCCATCTTGACAGATTTTCAGTCTTGAAGTGTGAGATAAGAAGAAAGCCAGCTTATTTATTGAAAGACAGTACTGTGTGAAGTGAACATCTTTATCCTGGCGTTGTCTTAATATTTGTCGTGGTCTTGTTTTCTGTTGCTCTGTCTTCCCACACTCACCGGTTGTTGTGTTTATACTATTATTTGTTCCTATTCATATTCTTGCCTTTATACAAATTACTTGATTTGTCACTTGTGTGTTCGAATATAGCACTATTGGGTGGGATGTTCCTCCTAATCAATACAAGTCAAGTTATATTATTATATATGCACGGTAGTAGTTTCGGACCTGCAATCTTGGTCTATCTTCAGCCATATAAAATATGTTAAAAACTAATTAGCTTTTACATAAAATCTTTCAACATATATCCTGTCAATCTGTTCATTGGTTGCATTAATACATATGGAATATTGCTTAAGTTAATTCCTATGTTATTGATGTTGTTAATATAACTTGCACTTGCTTAGGTTCTTATTATAAAATTGATATGAAACAATTGTGGTATTGTACGTCATATTATTGACACTGCCTTCTTGATCGTTGTTGTCCAAATGTGACAGAATTGAAGTTGGTTGACTTCACAGTGTCTGTTTGAGCAGCACGTATGAATTTTGGCAAATGATTCTGTGTCATCAATGTTACGTACTAAGTGAAGTCCAGTGGTTATTGGCTTAGAGAGAACATCCCTTTCCAGTGCTATTTCGTTTGGTTTAGTGGAACATGTTGATATTACTGAAATACCAGAAGTTGTTCTATTGTGTGTTTCTGGATTGGATATGCTGGATATTTACTCCCTCTAGCTCGTGTGGATCTTCTTAACACCCCGAATTCGGGTCTCATTGTCTACTGTCTTCTGTGTGAGACTTGTTGTATGTTCCTTCCATTACTAATACCTGACCCGTTGCGTGGAAAGGGACCCACAGTCGGCAGTGGAAATTTCACAGCAGAGTTGATCTAAAGTGTCTGGGGTGTAAAAATTGCATTTCTATGTTTTGACTTATTGTGCTATTTACAGGTTTTCTTAACAAACTAAGTTACACCACAATTCAAGTCTTCACCACTCGATGTCATGAAATCTTTGTACAGTTGCTAAGAAAATTAGTGAAAACTGTAATCGCATTTTTCTCAAAATACGGTTTTCAGCACTGGTCAATAACAGTCAATAATTAATATCTTTTGAAGTATTGCACCTACAAGCATGATGCTCAGTATCTTATGCCAATTTTAGAACCACAAAAATCTGAAGAATGAAAAGTCCTACTTTAGATCCTTTTCCGCACAACAGGTCAGATATATATTCAAAATTTATATTTTTAAAATTTAAATATAAATACTTTAAGTGCTGCAGTTCTATGTCAGATCAGGTGTATTAAAAATGATGTCATATCATTGCACTCTTCTGCAAATATATTTCACTTTTGCAGAAATCAATTCATTTGGAGCCAGTAAAAGTGTGAAAATGATGCTGTTGTTCTGTTTGCCTTGTGGTAGTGGTATTAATGGTATTGAATAGGTGAACCTCCCTTCCTCTGTTTGTCACTGTTCATTGTCAATATGAAACAAAATTGAGTTTATTACATATGATTGCCTTGTGGTATTCGCCATGCTATCTTAACTTGTAATAATTGTTTTACCCCAATGTAATTAGTGCTGTTTACATCTGTTCTGAACTCTGCGATCATGTTTATTTCAGGCCCCTTTCCATTATCCTCTCACCTCATCTTCTTCTTCTCCGTTTTTAAGTGCCTTGTCTTCAATGGATATGTACAGTCGCTATGTTTTATAACACTTCGTTGGTGCTTCTAATGAAATCAGCTGATGTCATATCAGAGCATTTGGCATAATATTCTTCAGCCATGAAGGTTATCTTTTTCCAGGCTCTCTTTTGCCTGCTATTTTCCCTTCAGTAATCAGTTTGAGGAGGTGGTATTTCTCATTCCACATTAATGTATTTTCTTTTCATTATGGATGTGCCAATGGAAGCAAAGGAAACAATGTACAAGATGTATTACATACCCATACAGAACAGAAACTTGGACAATGACAAAGAAAGATGAGAGTCGAATACTGGGAGCCAAAATGAAGTTCTTGAGGAGTATGATACAGAAGAGTAGAAGAGACAAAATAAGAAATGAGAAAATCCAGAAAGAAATTGGAGTGAAAAAATGAATGATAGAATAGAGAAGAGCCGATTAAGATGGTTTGGGCACATAAAGCAAATGAGTGATGAAAGAATGCCAATAAAGGTGATGGAAATGCAAATGCAAGGAAGGAGAGGCCACGGAAGACCACGATTGAGATGGAAGGACACAATCCAATGCAGTATTAGAGAAAGAAATCTGGATTGGGACACAGTGTTGGAGGAGGAGTGGTGGAAAGGCCAAAGAAAGTGGAAAGGAACCATATTTGTTCCTACCCGGCTACAGCTGGATAATGGGAAATGATGATAATGATGATGAATGGATTTTATAGTCTCCTTTCCTTTACTTGTACAATGCATTACTATTTCAGTCAAGGCATGGTATATCTATACAGTGATAACACAATAGCTCATTGTCACTTCAGTAAGTGTCCATACTTCCACTACGTAATAGAGGACCAAAAACAGTCAAAATATGAAAATTCTGGTTCTGAGGTGGATGTTAAGCTGGAGGTTGCTGAAAACATTTTTAGGTTTGATGAATGCTTTTTTGGCTTCTCTCACGTCTTAGATATCTTGAAGTAAACAAGCAAGTCGAGGATATCTCCTCCCGGGTGCATATCTCCATATTTCTCTCCTTGCCTGTAATCAAGTAAGCTTGTAGTTTTGTATGACTGTTGATACCGAGACCGACAGTTTTGCAGCGAATCTGAACCAAAAGGCCATGATTCTTCGTTGTTTCATTTCTTACTGAAGACTTTTACTAAAATTTGCGTATGTGATCTTTTTAAGGTCTAAACATTTCTAGAACAAGAGCAACCATGTCAACTTCTCCTTATCATCTTTGTTATCCTATTCCGTATTAAGACAAGTGGCTTTACGTCGCACCAACACAGATAGGTCTTATGGCGATGATGGGATAGGAAAAGCCTAGGAGTTGGAAGGAAGTGACCGTGGCCTTAATTAAGGTACAGTCCCAGCATTTGCCTGGTGTGAAAATGGGAAACCACAGAAAACCATCTTCAGGGCTGCGACAGTAAGATTCGAACCCACTATATCCCGGAAGCAAGCTCACAGCCACGCGCCCCTAACCGCACGGCCAACTCGTCCAGTATTAAGACAAGTGGCCTGTTATTGTTTTGTATTCTTTTTCCAGGTCTACATTGTACTTAGACCTTCTTCCTCTTAGTTGATAGAGAATAATTTCATTTGAAGTCTTCCCACTTTCTTCTTCTTCTTCTTCTCCTTCAGAATATCATATCAGGTCCTCTAACATTATTAATTACTGCAGCAAATGCTGTGCAGTCTCTAGTCAGATAGAAAAATTCTTTCTCTACTGTGATTCCTGTCCATTGATGTTCCCAAGTTGTGATGTTCTTCTCCTCTTGACATGTCTTCAACCCTGTATTTTGCCTTGTACAGTCTGTTATAAGATCTTGTAACAGTCATTGTGTGGATGTGGCCAAGGTAAGAAATTTGATGGCGTTTTATTGTTTGAATGAGTTTCTGAATTACATTTGCCCTTCTGAGTAAGTACTTCTTTGTTTTTTAGTCCATTAACCCACAAAATTATGAGCATCCTCCAGTGCGTCCACGTTTCAGAGGCTTGAAGGTCCATGGTTCCTCACCATATAGTAAGAGTGACCATATATAGCACTTGATAACTCTTTGTCTAAGTTTTAAATATATTTTATTTATTCTTGACTTACATTTTTGGGAAAGTTAGGCCTAATGGCCCCTCTCTTACACTTAATCATTTTCAATAATAATGCTGCATTGAAGAACAAATAACAATGAAAATAAAAAACTTGAAAATAAAAATGAAAGTAAGACACAGTAATTGTAGAAAAAACTAATTACTGTACTAGGGACAGATACACAATGGTAATGATACAAATAAATAGGCTACAATAATATAGTTTTGTCTAAATAATTGCACAAAATGGTCAATTGAAATGAATTTATAATAATATTCTTATAATTAATAACAGGAAATGTGAACTAAACTATGGCTGTGTGTTTTACATCATAATTTCCTAACAATTTGATGAAAGTATAACCAATTAAGATCAGGTTACAAATTAGAAAAGAAATAGGAGTGATAATACTAATGATAATAAAAGAGGAAAAATAATAATAATGATGACTGACGTGCATACCGGTAATAATAATAATAATAATAATAATAATAATAATAATAATAATAATAATAATAATAATAATAATAATAATAATAATAATAATAATGATGATGATGATGATGATGATGATGAGGACTGAAGTGCATACCGGTAATAGATAATAGTAAACCCATTCACACAATATACATGTACTGACTCACACAACTCAATTTTATATCCTCAGTAAAAAATTTCAGCAGGCAAATTTGAATATATGAGAGGAAGTCAAGTGCTGAATGTCAATTGGAAGTGTATTCCAGAGATGCAGTAACTAGAAAAGTATGATTGTAGGAATTTGTTTGATTTAGTGGAATTTCAAATACCGGTAGGGAAGAAAATTTAAATGGTCATTATAAAAGAAAGACTTCATTTTTGTAAGTGTTTTTAATGCTGTTGCTATTCTCTGTGGCACTTCTTTCTCAGGATCAAGTTCTTCAGTAATAATGGCTCCCAGATATTTGTAGCTGGTTACTCTTTCAATCTGTCAGTTGTTTAATTGTAAAATTGCCTTAGGATTGACTTGTCTACTGAAGATCATGAATATGGTCTTTCATACATTTTTCTTTAGTCCCATTTCCTTGAGCAGGAATTGAAGTCCATCAAGATCCTCACACAAGATATGTATCATACTTTTATCTAACATTCATTATGACACCATTTACTTTTATGACATCCTGGTAATTTTCTACAGCTGTTTTGAAAATTTTGTCTGGTTGAAGGTTCAGTAACAATAATCAATATCGAACATAACATTGTTTGACTCCTATTTGGATGTCTGTCTCTTCTGTTGTCTCTAGTAAAGATTTTTTATAATGCAGATATCTTTGCTGTCAACTGCTGTAATCTTCAGGACTTAGACAAGTTTTGGATGTTATACCATGTCAGATGTCTTTTAAAAATTAATAATAACAAGCAAACACATCCTGTTGTAGATCTGGACAGTTCTGGAGTAAAATATTCAGTGCAACAGTGCTTCCCTTGCAACAAAAGAATTTCTGAAACCAAACTGTGTTGTTCAAAGTCTTGTTCACACTTACTCTTGATTCTGTTATGGATTGTATGGAAGAATACTTTAAATGTGTGGCTTTTGAGGTTTATTAGCCTATAAACACTACACATATGTGCCTTTTGTTTCTTAGGCAGTGCGATGAATGTTGGTACAGCCAAATTGCAGTGTTATATATAAAACACTGAACAACTTAACAAAGAATTGGATATTATCTTTGTCAGCCATTTAAAGAAATTCTGGGAGGATGTTATTTTGATCCGTTGGATATTGTATTACCAGTCTTCCTGGCGACTATTGATGTTGTCAATTTTTGGCAGAAGTTTCAATTCAGAATGTCTTAATTTCTTCGATTACACCATTTCCTAAATTAAAAAATCTTGATGTTTATATTTCTTTTCACATACTATGATGATGAAGCGTCCACTGTTCTTAAGAGTCTGAGCCTCACTCCGATGATATAGGGTTGGTCTAGCCAGTTATTATTTATGCAGGCAAATGTATCTTTGTTTCATTAAATGGTTCAGTATTCCCCAGTGTTTCTTGTATATTTTATTACTTTAGTTCAAAGAGTAGTAAAAACTTCATACCTGGGACATATCTTCCAGAATTTCAAATATTACTTTCCACACTTGGATATGGAAGGGAAGATCAAAAAGCAAAAGAGGAAAAGGGCAAAGAAGAATACTGTGGCTACCCAGCATAAAGCAATGGTCACGACAACTTACTGTCAACAGTCTGTTACACACAGCAACCAGTCAGCAAGACCATCTTGCAGTCAGACAGAAATGCAACATATGGTTGCCTACAGCCAGTAAAGAAGAAGAATAAGAAGAAGAAGAATAAGAAGAAGAAGAAGAAGAAGACGACTGCAACTACTTTGGTACAGTTTCCCTTTTTTTTTTTTTTAAATTTAAGTTACTTCATTATTTTTTCATAAATCTGTACTTCTAGCTAATAAGGCAGGTACATCCTAGATACCCTGCTAAATGAGTAGGTAGCATAGTCATTGGCTTCTCACGAAGGTGGCTGCACTTCAAATCTCAACCAGTGAATGTGGGATATTTGAAATGAAAAGTCGCGTCCCTGTGGTTTGGGTTCCTCATAAAACTGGATTTCCTGGAACTATGATCACGATATCAACAGTCACGTCAAACTACAAGCTTGCTTGCTTGTACATCCTCGATAAAAAGTTACTGTACATAAATCCTTCCCAAAATTTTGTTCTGTAATGTGTTTTACTTTGTAATAGTATTGTTTCCTTTTCTCTTATTTTGATTTCCTTGGCTAATATAATCAGCTTAAATTTTGAAGGTTGAATTCAGAAACTTTTCATGTTATTGGCACTATCTTCTGTTGAGATTTCATCATGTTTTTCATTCCAGCATGACTATTTCAATACAAAGCATTAAAGAATGGAGCAACAACAACCCAAAGTCTTAATTTCCCACCATGTAATAATATTATTTTATTTAATCATAGTAATTTTTAAATATTTGATATAGGATTCTCAATGAATATGTATATAAATTGGTGTATTTAATAGCCATTATAGTAAACAATATGGTGTATGTTTCAGGTTTCTGTTAATTTGTATAGAACTATTTCTTTTCTCTCTCAATTCTGATATTCTTAGAATTCATATTGATATGGGTAGAAGTATATAAATAAATTTAGTGCAATAATAAGCCGTTAATCCTTGATCATCTGCAAGATAACTTTTGTTGTTAGCTGATGAACAGTGCCTTCCATGTGTAATGTGGCAGTGTCACCTCCTTTACAACTTTAAACTTCTTGTGATGAAGTTCAAAGCCCATGCTTGCTTGTTTTCTTATACGGGTGAAGATGGAGTCATTTAGCAAGAAAATAAAATAAAGCTTGGACATCATTTATGTAAAAAAAAGTGTTGTTTTACATTTATTATTTGTTTTTTATATATTTTACGTATATGTATATTTATAATTATTTTGTTCCATTCACATCCTACTGCTTTAAGTTTGTTCAGTGTCATCTTTTAGGTGCATCACCCTCTAGAAAATGTTCTTAAAATTCTCAACAGGAACGAGCAGCTGGATTTTTTGTTGTTAAAAAAGTTCAACATATGAACATTT
The DNA here is from genome assembly GCF_040414725.1 of Anabrus simplex. Lineage (NCBI taxonomy): Eukaryota > Metazoa > Arthropoda > Insecta > Orthoptera > Tettigoniidae > Anabrus > Anabrus simplex. The sequence continues at coordinate 670,155,080 of NC_090265.1, forward strand.
TAGTAAATTCTCAGCCAATTCATCCTGCTTTGCCATACTGTGAGTAATAATTTCATATTATATGTAACTATCATGTACAAGGATGTGTAAATGTATATGCATCCCAGGTTCATCAGGGACTCGTTAAGAGGCCATTGTGACAGATCTTCAGTCTTGATAAAAAGAAGAAAGAAATACAGGAAAACGCTTGAAGGGGAAGAGTGTTTATCTGGATTTCTTCGTATCTTGGCCTTGTCAAGACTGAAGGTCTATTAAGTTGTCCCTCAATGAGCATTGAAAACTCCTTCACCAAGCTCGAGCTGCAGTCGCTTAAGTGCGGCCAGTATCCAGTATTCTTAATTAAGGCCACAGCCACTATCTGTGTCGGTGCGATGTAAAGCAACTAGCAAAAAAAAAAACAACTCCTTCCTGATGATGCTGGGAAACAAAAACAAGCTCTTTGGAGGCTGACGTGGATGTTGAATTCAAATTCATGGGGAGAGAGCCTATCTGTTTGAAGATGTAGAGATTGTTGTTCTTATTCTTTTGTGTGTTTTCATGTTTGTCCTTTTCTCCTTTCCTTTTTCTCCCTTTTCCATACCTGCCAACTTTTAGAAACCAAAAATAGGAAGATTTTTAATTCTTGGATTTCATCACATATATTGCACCACGGTCTAGGTGAAAAATGGTCAGGATTTTTTTTTTTTTTCTTTACGTCCTACCGACACAGATAGGTCATATGGCAACGATGGGATGGGAAAGACCTAGGAGTGGGAAGGAAAGCAGCCATGGCCTTAATAAAGGTACAGCCCCAGCATTTGCCTGGCATGAAAATGGGAAACCACGGAAAACCATCTTCAGGGCTGCCGACAGTGGGGTTCAAACCCACTATCTCCTGGATGCAAGCTCACAGCTGCGCGACCCTAACCCCACGACCATCTTGGCTGGTAAGGTCAGGATAAAAGGTATACATATCTACAGTTACAATGTGAACTGACCATTACATTTAAAATCTTAAACTAAGAAAACAAAAATGGTTACAAGAAAATGTACCTTATCATTCTTATTTATGACACATATGAATAGTAATATACATGTCACACCGATAAACACAACAAAATGTCTATTATTATTATTAGACGGTAAAATGAAAGGAAATTTATAGGTATCTCTGAACACTTGGAGATAACGGTTTTTTTTTTTTTGGCCATAACGAGAAGAGAAAATACCAGAAACTGTCACTGACACAACTCCCTGAAATACAATCAACTCATTAAAATTATGCACTGAAATACACAAAACTACCACTTACAAAACAATTCAATATATCCCAAACATTATTAATATACAACTTTGACCAGGATGGGGGGGGTGGGGGTGGGGGCACAGAAATGCAAGAAAAAACACGTGGCCTACAACACCAATGGAACTACTCACAGAAATGATGTTAACAGCACGCGAACCACACAATAACAAACTCATTCTTTCGTTCCGATTAACTGAGTTGCTAGTGCGTGCTAGCCTCTCTTGCTTGCAGGACGATTGCCATCCCGAATCCCCAGCTATATAAAGTACACACGCTGCTGTGGTGAGCAGGAAACACGATACACGAAGCTAACCGACGAATCACTCGTGAAATAAAGCATCAAATAAGTACGCTTGAAAATGAGGTTGCGTAATTTACACAAGCAAATAAGAATTTATCCTTTATTCTAGGAGAATAGTATTGACTGTACTGGAGGTTATAAAACCAAACCCCATGGCGCAACGACCCTGGGGGTCTGTATATTCCACCCATCTCCGGAGAGATAAGTGATTTGTGAGGTACCGATACCGGTGTGCCCATCGGCGCTCCTCCGTCGGTCTGTAATGATTTATAAATTTATGAATTATAAGTGTTTTGAAAAGAGATTTTGTTACCTTAAGTGGGAGTTAACTTTTATGTAGTAAATTTATTTTGTGTGCTGTATTTGTGTGGGTGTCCAGGGGGTCAAGACTTTCAAAGTTGGCTGACACAGTAATTACCTGTGAGTTTGTACTGTGGTAGTACCGGGTGGTCGCCCATCCAGGTACTGACCACGCTCAATGTTGCTTCAGGAAGTTTGCAATGAGACTGTACCAGTGGTATGGTCCAGTGACTCACACATTTGTAATTTATGAATTACAATTTTATGTGAGTATACGGATATTAAAAATTTAGTAAAAACAGCATTTGTGTGAATTGCAGCTTGTGGCATTCCGCCTCAGCTGAAACCTGAGGTTCCAGTGCTTCTTGGAAGGTTGGAAGTTAGGAAGGGAGAAAATTTCATGTTTATGTGGCAGGATTGTTCACTTGGTGAGGGGGTGGGGTTTAATGGAGGATGAGTTGTCTGCTTGGCATGGTGGGTAGTAGGTGCAGATTTTGGGACAAGAGTAACTTTAGGAGAAGTGTGTGTTGAGAGGGTGGATGTGTCTTGGCTGGGCTGGTGGGTATGTGCATTGGTGAGAGAGCCTGGGTTCGAGGGTGGTGGGATTTTAAGGCTTAGTAGTGGGGGAGGTTTTATGTGTGTGTTAAGATGTTGTGCACACCTGTAATGAGCTCCAATTGCATTCTTAAGAAAAGGGCAGCCAGGGAATGAGACGGCGTGACTGCCGTGACAGTTCGCGCACCTCGCCTGGTCCCTCGGTACCTTACAATCAGTGTGACGGTTAGGACCACCACATCAGTTGAAGCGGGTGGGTTCTGAGCAAGCTGTTGCAGAATGGTTCAGTTTAAGGCAATTAAAGCACTGTGTAACAAGTGAGGGTGTGGTAGGTATGTGGGTTTGAGTTTTGATGGGGGTGTTGTGTGTTGGTGGTGCGTGGGACTTGAGAGCAGATTTTTTACGTCTGCCCCCAGTCTGTGTGTATTTGGTCAGTGTTTCTGGTCTCGAGAGAACTAAGGTCTTGGTCCCGGGTTTGGTTCATGTTGTTGGTGCCAGGGGAGGGGGAGGGGCTGAGTGGAGAGTAGTGTTGGGGTCTGGTGACAGTGTGACATCTGTCTGTATTACTGTGGTGTTGTTGCGTGATGGTTTCTGGCTGCAAGTCTGTGCATATTTAGTGAATTTCTGAGGGGGGGCGGGGTTTGTGAGTCAGTGTCTTTGATGTTAGGTCTGACATCATCTGAAAAAATTTGATATTCAATATTGCAGGAATTTAAGGCTTGAACAATGTTTTTTTATTCTTCTTGTTCAATCACAAATATGAGTGTGTTGTGACTTTCAAGTTTGTGCAGGTAGTTGATATGATTATGTACTTTAAAAGTTGCACGGTATATCAATTGTGAATGTCGGTGCGACGTAAAGCAAATACGGTAGCAAAAAAAAAAAATCAATTGTGGTGGTCATGTGCTGCGTGTAGTAGTTTTTATTTGTCATGTGTGTAGTGGTCTGTATTGAAGGTGGGGGATATACTTATGGGATTTATTTTGATGAAGGTGGAGGGGAGGACTAATAGTGCTTTGTGGAAGGGTGAGTTTGGATTTTCATAGCTGGAATTCATGATGGTGGGAAGACTGCAGTCTGAGATGTCGGTGTCCTGGCTACCTGGCTACTCAGTCCACCAGGGTGGTCCTGACTGGGTAGGTGTTATTGGGAGGTTTGTCTTGGGTGTTGTTGAAACACTGGAATGGCAAAACTCAATAAGAGGACCGACGTCAAAGTTACTTGGTGCTACTTAGTGAATAACTGTTGGGCCTGGTACAGTTAACAGATCTTGCCGTGACAAGACCCAAGCAAGTTAGTTCACTAAAAGCTAGATAAATTGCTTTCTTCTTGTTGAGTTTTTCCCTAATTCTTGGCAGGCAGTTATCAATTGTTGACTTGGAGAAGCTGTGTTACGGTGGCCTGTGTTGGTGGGCTGGGGGCTCGCAGCGGTTGGTAGGTTGCTGAGTGTTCGGTGTGGCGTCATGGGGTACTAATGTGCCAAAGAGCTGGCAGGTAGTGGCTTGAGGGCTAGCAATCAGAGTGCTAGTCTCAAACTTGGTGCTCCTGGTGTGCTCTCCGCGAGAGCTCAGTCTGGAATCCGAATGGGTGTGTGTGCTCTGGCACAAATGCCCCGAAGGGCCATGGCCTGCCAAGCAACTGCTGCTCAGCCCGAAGGCCTGCAAATTACGAGGTGTCATGTAGTCAGCACGACGGATCCTCTCGTCTGTTATTCTTGACTTTCTAGACTGGGGCCGCCATCTCGCCGTCAGATAGCTCAATTGTAATCATGTACGCTGAGTGGACCTCGAACCAGCCCACTGATGCAGGTAAAAATCCCTGACCTGGGCAGGAATTGAACCTGGAGCCTCCGAGTAAAAGACAGGCACGCTACCCCTACACCACTGGGCCGGTACTGGAGGTTATACTGGCCAAAAATAGGAAGAAGTAAAAATAAATCGGAAAATCTGAAGACGAGTTTAAAAAACGGGAAGTTTCCGGGTAAATCAGAAGGGTTAGCAGGTATGCTTTTCCAATGCTGACCTCTGACTATGTTATCGTAGTATGTGTTCTTTTCATGTTCCTACCTTTTTATGTTGTATGATTGTTCCTTTCTTTCACTAACATCAGGTTAAGGTTGTGAGGAAGCATTATTTTTCTATTCCAGGGATTTCTCCCCTCCCCCCCTACATTGCTAGATAGCTTCTTGAAGAGGTCATCACTAACCATGAGACACAATCATTCAAGGAATGTACGGTAACTCATATGTGTGATATAGGAATCATGGTTGTTAGATACCTGAAATCAAAATACGAGACAGATGTGCGATCGAGGAAATCAACGGGCTCGTATTCTACTTGTTATAAACTTCATTTTGAAATTATATGCTTATTATTATGTTGACATCATAGTGCAGTTTATTAATGCATGCCTTGACAGTTATACACAGACTGAAACTTACAGTACCGAGTAAGTTGTCCACGTGGTTTGGGTCATATAACTATGAACTTGTATTTGGGAGACGATGGGTACGAACCCCACTGTCAGCAGCCCTAAAGATGGTTTTCTGTGATTTCCCATTTTACACCAGGCAAATGCTGGGGCTGTAGCCTGTCTTAAGGCCTCGGTCGATTCCAGTCCTAGCACTTTTCTATCCCATCGTCGCTGTGAGACCTGCCTTTCTCGGTGCGACGTAAAACAAACTGGGAAAAAATCTTAGTTTATTCAATTATTCATACCAGTTCTTTCAATTTCAATATATTTTCATTTCTCTGAATTGCTGTTAACAGTTTTTCTTTGTCATTCTTAGCAATTTCGTATAAATCTCTTCATGACATTGAAGAAAAATTTACAGAAATGAACAGCTCAGACCTAATCAAGTCAACAGAACATAATATTTCTCACAGCTGACAATTTCACACGAACATGTGGTGGACTCAGACTACCTCGGGTAACTGTCCGCTATTACATGTCTTATTCGCCAGGATGGACAACCCGAGAACTGCAGACAATAAAACATACATACATACATACATACATACATTATCATTATAGACTGATATGCCTTTCAGTGTTCAGTCTGCAAGCCTATGAGAATTTACTAAACGTTGCCACAATCCTCGATTTGCAACTAGTGTTGTGGCCTCATTTAGTTCTATACCTCTTATCTTTAAATCGTTAGAAACCGAGTTTAACTATCGTCGTCTTGGTCTCCCTCTACTTCTCTTACCCTCCATAACAGTGTCCATTGTTCTCCTAGGTAACCTATCCTCCTCCATTCGCCTCACATGACCCCACCACCGAAGCCGGTTTATGCATACAGCTTCATCCATCGAGTTCATTCCTAAATTAGCCTTTATCTCCTCATTCCGAGTACCCTCCTGCCATTGTTCCCACCTGTTTGTACCAGCAATCATTCTTGCTACTTTCATGTATGTTACTTCTAACTTATGAATAAGATATCCTGAGTCCACCCAGCTTTCGCTCCCGTAAAGCAAAGTTGATCTGAAAACAGACCGATGTAAAGATAGTTTCGTCTGGGAGCTGACTTCCTTCTTACAGAATAGTGCTGATCGCAACTGCGAGCTCACTGCATTAGCTTTACTACACCTTGATTCTATCTCACTTACTATATTACCATCCTGGGAGAACACACAACCTAACTACTTGAAATTATCGACCTGTTCTAGCTTTGTATCACCAATCTGACATTCAATTCTGTTGAATTTCTTACCTACTGACATCAATTTAGTCTTCGAAAGGCTAATTTTCATACCATACTCATTGCACCTATTTTCAAGTTCCAAGATATTAGACTGCAGGCTTTCGGCACAGTCTGCCATTAAGACCAAGTCGTCAGCATAGGCCAAACTGCTTACTACATTTCCACCTAACTGAATCCCTCCCTGCCATTTTATACCTTTCAGCAGATGATCCATGTAAACTACGAACAGCAAAGGTGAAAGATTACAGCCTTGTCTAACTCCTGTAAGTACTCTGAACCAAGAACTCATTCTACCATCAATTCTCACTGAAGCCCAATTGTCAACATAAATGCTTTTGATTGATTTTAATAATCTACCTTTAATTCCATAGTCCCCCAGTATGGCGAACATCTTTTCCCTCAGTACCCTGTCATATGCTTTCTCTAGATCTACGAAACATAAACACAACTGCCTATTCCTCTCGTAGCATTTTTCAATTTTAATATCTACGAACTCACACCAGCTCTTGGTGCTTATCAGAGGTGGAAACACTGGCATATTTCTATCGAGGTTCAAAATATGGGACAATTGCTCTCTTGGATAGGAACTGTCCGGGACGTGGAACATTTAACATGAATACGTTACTCTCCTTTAAAATCCAGGACATCTGGCAACCCCGGTAAGAATCTTGTTGAAGTTTTCACAGATTTAACATGACTTTTAACTTAATTTAAATGTTCGTTAGATAAATTATGCAAAAGAAATTAGGTATTAGTAATGTTGCCTCAGTTGTCAAAATATCAACTATTACTCATCGTGACTGGAAATCTTTTTTTATCATAGTTTTATGAAGTCTATTAAAATGCATGCACCCTGTAGTAATATGATGATTAGATTTGAATTTGGGGCCATATTATGTCCAAGTCTCAACATGGAAATCACAAATGAAAACATCCAGCTACAATCTTCAAAATGTGAGTAAAACTTAGTTGTCAATTTACTCTTTGGTTGGTTGTTATGTCATAAGTAGGGGGAAGAAATACAATTCCTTAAACAATTGACCATATTTACTTGAAAATAAGACCCCTTGATTGTAAGACCCTATAAGTTTTGAGGAAAAATTTTAGAAAAATAAATACATTTAAATCTTGATACAAAGATACTGCATAAGGAGAAAGAAAAGAAGAAGAAAGCAAGAACTGTTATAGAGGGAGTTATCATTATAAAGAAGGATTAAGGATCAGTTCTTATGTCAATTGGTGAACACAGTAACATCTGAAAATTAAATTACATAAACTACCTGACACATCATATCATTTAATTCTCTATAATATGAGGTTTGTGATAAAAGAACAAAAAGAAAGAAAGAAAGAAAGAAAGAAAGAAAGAAGTAAAGAAAGAAAGAAAGAAAGAAAAATTGCAATACCTTGCCTATGTCCAGTCGAGTTCATTCATATTGACCACATAATTTTAATCGTTGTTCACACTATGCAGCCCTCCACTATTATAAACCAGCATAGTTAAAGAAATCTGAAATGACTGTCTGTTTCACATTCCTCTTCGTTGACAGAAAACCATACATAGACTTAATTGGATTGAGATTCACTACTATAGTTGCGACAGTCCTTGAATTTTATGACAATGTGTCAAAACGAGATAACGAAGGGCCTATTTTAGTTTTAAGCAGCTGTCCAATAGCTACAGTACTGCTGTTTAAATCTTTCTACACTACATACATCTCCCTGGAATTCTTTAACTGTCGACTTCCCAGAGTTGCTCCACAAACCCATCCCTCATGTAGGTACACAGCTATAAACACTCTCGCTTGCTACACTTATACGATAGGAAAGTTCAATCTTCATATAACAGTAACGGATGTTCCTAATTACTTTTGTGCTTTGATTATCATAGTGCTGGGAGGAAACCATATCGTTGGGGTCTGAAAAGACAACCATAATCAAGAGATTTATCGCTAACAAAAGTATCATTAAATTGAAAAGTATTTTACATTGAATTAATTGCATTAATGCTTGGATTGGAATATTTTATTGTTACAAAGAGGATTATTGTTGTATTAGTAATTGTTGTATGGAGATTTCACTCTACTTGTGCGAATGTTAGAACCATTAATGTACTTATTGGACAGGCTGTTTTCCAAGAAAAACAGTTCTTGAGAAGTTTGTTGTTACTGTACATACTGTTAGCTATTGGCCAAAGACAAATTTGACCCTTTCAGGTGTTTGCAAAAGAATGCCATTAGCAGAGTGGGGATGGGAATTCGACTTTCACACCATAGCAGCTTTTCCTATCTTCCTGTTACCTGTTTTATTCTTATTAATAAAGCAAGCCCTGTTGATAGAACATTTCTTTACTTTACTGTATTTGTCAGTGTTATGAGAAAAATGAATTCACAAAAGAGTTTCACTTTGGAGTTTTAGCCAGACATTTTGGAATTCGCTGAAATAAATTGTGTGCGAGCCACAAGCCAAGAGTATTTAGCATAACTGAAAATGGTTTGTTACTGGAGAAATCTAAAAGACAAACTTCAAGCTGCAGAAAAATGAACTCATAAATTCTTAAGGTGTTCATTACTGTCTTTGGACATACCAGAACTGGTATCCATGAACCTGAACAGAGCCACGGCATGGTGTCAAATAACATGCAGCCCCAAATAACAAATATTTTTAAAATCTGTATAACTTATGATAATAAGTGTTTAATTGAAAGTTGATTTAATATACCATAATATTTAGTGTCCTTATTTTGAATTTCATTCTCTGAGATACCCATTTGTAAGAACTACTATAAATGTAAGATCCCTACCTCCCCCTCCACTTTGGGACTAATATTTGGATTAAAAAGGAGGTCTTAGAGTAAATACTATATTTATCTGAGATTATATTTTTAGTTATTCTTTATTTTCTCATTGTTGTGTTCTGGTGTATGTAAATTATATATATATATTTTTTGGGTGTAATTTCTTGAGTAATAACAAAGCTCCTAAATGATTTTATTGAGCAATAACAAAACATGTTAATGATAAGATTTCATAACATTTTCTGTAATTGTTATCACACATGCAAAATGCAAGCATGTTATATTTTGTTTACAAATTTTAATCTTAATAAATTTGTCTATATAATACAGTATAAATGATAGTGAAAGATATAATCTATCCTTTCTATAGCTATTTTGTTACCAATAAACAATAGTTTTCCTCTTATTTATACAAATTCATAAAAGAACATTATAATCTAATGTAAAGGATTGTTGTTATTTACAATAAAAATTGATAAATTGCTGAAACTTGTGTATCATTTTATGTACTCTTGTGGTGCTAAGGCTTCTTTAAGGTTCAAAAACATGGTTATCAGCTCTTGTAGGAGTTGTATTGAATCTTGTCCAGGAAAAGCATGAGTATCTTTACTATATAAACAATAAATAATATAGTTGTTTAGATACATCACCAGGGCACTTTCCTTAAAATGAACACATTTTTGTTGTTGTTGTTTTATTAAATAATAATGGCTTTTTCTTCTTTTGTTTTGTACTCATTTCAGCCAGATGTGGGTACGACTACTTGATTACCATCACTTTCTTAAGTTCTTTTTCCAATACCAGTACTCCATTTTTTGGCTTGCCCTAACTCATTCCTTTGCTGAAAATTCCCTTGTTGTTTACCTTGATTTTCCCTCATACAGATATTTTGCTTCTATAGTTTTCTTTCTCAATACTTTCCTATTTCCCATGTCTTCTTCCATGACCTTGCAGTTTTTAAAGTCACAGTGGACTTCTTTAACACTTGGCACTTGGGTTTACCTGTTCTCCTGGAATATAAAGATCATCCTTGTTATTCTTTTAATGAATCCAACGGAATTTTCTGCTTTCATAATCTTCACTTCTCCTAAATACTTTTTCACTTCAATCATCATCATCATGAATTCCTTCCAGCAAGCCAGGTAGGATATTTTATTGAACGATGTACCTCCTTTTGTTATGGTCTTGAAATGTGTCTTCTGTCTCTAGAGCATCACATATTTCTCCTCCCTTCTCTAAGTTTTCTTTAATCTGGTCTAACTATCTTTATCTAGGGCATCCAATCGATCTTTGTTACGGAACTATCTTCTCAAAATACTGCCTTGGAATTTGATTTGGCTGCATTCGCTTAATGTGTCCTAGTACTTCAATTTTGCAACACTCACCCTTTTTTCTATGACCATCTTATTTGTGTTTTGGAATCTCTATCAAAATGGTCAAATATTTTTTTAGTCAGTGTTTGCAGATACATTCATTCCAAAATTTTCAGAAATTCTTCTTTTCTTGAGGGCTTGTGATAATTCTTCAATTGGGCTGTATATATCTTTATTATACCTTCTCATCCAATTATTCCAGGTCTCCAGTCATTCGACTGGTTCAGGAATGGAATTAATGAAGTCCCATCTAGCTGCAAGGATAGGAATTGTGCTGGCTGCCAAAGCCTGTCGCACTCCTCTGGGGCAATGATTAATGACTGACAGATGAAATGAAATGGTGTATGGCTTTTAGTGTCGGGAGTATCCGAGGACATGTTTGGCTTGCCAGGTGCAGGTCTTTTTGATTTGACACCAGTAGGCAACCTGCATGTCATGATGAGGATGAAATGATGATGAAGACAACTTACACACCCAGCCCCCATGCCAGCAAAATGAACTAATGATGGTTAAAATTCCTGACGCTGCCGGGAATCGAACCCGGAACCCCTGTGACCAAAGGCCAGCATGTTAACCATTTAGGCATGGAGCCAGACGACAGATGAAATTAAATGATTTTGGAGAGTGTTGCTAGAATGAAAGACAGCAGGGAAAACCGAAGCACCTGGAGAAAAACCTGTCCCGCCTCCACTTCGTCCAGCACAAATCTCACATGGAGTGACCGAGATTTGAACCACGGAACCCAGTGGTGAGAGGCCAGCGCGCTGCTGTCTGAGCCATGGAGGCTATTTCTTGATCCAAGTACCTTCTTTAAAAATGTCCTTTTTTCTCTTATTCTTCAATTTCTCCTTACTTGTTTAAATCTGAAAATTTCACTGCATAAAGGCATTCCAGTTTTATGGCAGTGTTCTACTGTTATTATTAACTTATCTGTTGTTATTATTTCTTTAAATGTCTTTTTGGTTCCAGGATCTTCCTTAAAATCATCCTCTCTTTCTGGTTTGTTCCTGGCAGTCCCTTTCCAGATATTGTGAAAAAAATAATTTTCTGCAACGATTGTCTACTCATAGGCATATACTGGGGCCACTTTTCTTGGCAGTGTGACCGTTTCATTTACTCCACCAGGAGCACCACCTCCACCACATCAGTCTCAAAAATGGAAGTAGAAAATGCAGTCTCTATGGTCTGACATCGTGGTTAGCCGGTTTGAGTCCTAGAATGGAAAAAAGAAAGAAAATTACATTTGAAATGTTGGCTAGCAGGATAGGAGAGGTGGTAGTATACAATTTCTAATCACTAGATTGTGTGCCAAAAGCATGGATTCATTTCTAAACTTCTCTGCAGTGTTCATATGGAGTAAGGGCATATGATGCTGTTGTTGGTGATTCATCCACCATTGGATAGAGAAGTTAAACCTTGGGTAGACCCATTGGTACTATTTGACAGGAATAGGCAATGTGCTGGCCCTGGGTTTCATATTTCATATATCATGTCATTCATTTCATCTCATTAATTCCTCTGTTGAGGTTGACATCAGAAAGGGCATCCGGTCGTAAAAACTCGCTATGAAGTTTCATCTCGCTTCATACCCAATGCTGTAGAGAAACGGGACAAGGGTTGGACACACACTTTTGCAAGACAGATCAAGAAAGAGAGCATAAATTGTACACTGAACTTTGATCTTAGATCAACCTGTTTTTATGAGATAGATCAAGAAAGGGCATATTTTGTTCAGTCAATCAATCAATCAATCAATCAATCAATCAATCAATCAATCAATCAATCAATACTGATCTGCATTTAGGGCAGTTGCCCAGGTGGCAGATTGCCTATCTGTTGTTTTCCTAGCCTTTTCTTAAATGATTTCAATGACATTGGAAATTTATTGAACATCTCCCTTGATAAGTTATTCCAATCCCTAACTCCCCTTACTATAAATTAATATTTGCCCCAATTTGTCCTCTTGTATTCCAACTTTATCTTCATATTGTGATCTTTCCTACTTTTAAAGACACCACTCAAACTTATTCGTCTCCTAATGTCATTCCACGCCACCGTACTGTGATCTTCAGTAGAGTCCAAACAAGTTTTTCACTTTTCTGCACTTGAGCATTTCATCTTTTGATGAGTTATTGAAGTCTTTAAAACATGATTTGACTCATGTGGATATGAAGATCAGAGACAGTATTCCACCAGAGGTAAAGCTTTTAGTTACATTGAGGTAAGGAAAATACATAGCATGATAAATAGCGTGCTTCATTTTAGCCTTTGTTAAATAATATGACATATTTATTATAACATTTTCCCAGTTTTCCCTCTTTAAATCCCTATTTTTTATATTCATTGGTATTCATATCCTATGAAGCAGGCCTTAACTGGACTTGTGTATGAATTTATCCACATCAAAATTAGAATTTTATAATTCTGTCTTTATTTTGAAAACTTGTAAGGATGTACAATGCAAATTCGGCTATACCAAAAGCTGTATCTCATCTGAAGAATTCCATTGGAGTCCATGTAAGCACAGGGTGAATTGTCACACTGGAAATAATGCAAACACCAGGTGTCATGTCCATAGTGACTTAATGTGAAAGAGCTCTTATTCAAAATCCAGTCTCTGACATCTGTGTAAGAGACTTTTGCTATAACCTAGAACTGAATTCATGTGTACTGTTTGGGGGATCTATGTTGGTGTTGGTGTGAGGAGAGATGATGCACATAAAATATGTGTAGGTTTAATGACTTATGATTTTGATCAAGTATATAAATTAGTTTAAACTTTTTTTTTTTTTTTTTTTATCTTTAAGAGAAGCCATTTCTAAGTTTCAGTAAATTTAGTCAGAGACTGACAAGCCTGACAATCGTTCGCACATGTCTCAATAGACAGCCAATTCAACATGAAAGAGGTAAGTATGGTACACTCAGGCACCAACTATTCTAGCAGAAATATTGCAAACATATCCATCGACAGACCTCTCTTGTCATAATTTAAAATCAGTTGAAGTACATAAAATTAGCTGTCATGTCAATGAATAATCCTCCCAAGTTCTATTGTTGTATTCAACAATCTTCTGATGACAAACATGAGAGTCACTCCAAAACTAATACACCACATTTTTTTCATGAAGCCAATTTTTATTCTTTAGACAGGGTCACTTCTCAACTAACCTCCATTGTTTTGAAGTACCTGACACCCACTTCGGAATGAGTACATGTATGTCTGCACAGTTAAAGTCTACTGCGATATGTTTAACCCGCAGTGTAGCAGCCATAACAACAGAGATGATACCTTCAAAGTGCTGACTGTGGAATGAGTCCTTCAGTTTACCAAAGAAATGGTGACTAGAAGGTGCCAAATCAGGGTAGTAAGGTGGGTCTGGCAATATAGGCCATCCCAGTTTTTGGATAGTGTATGTGATTTTCTGACTGCTATGTGGTTGAGGATTGTTGTGGATCGGTAAAATATCCCAGTATTTTCAATGTGATCAAATATGATTTTGTTTAACATAAAGTTTCTTTAGGTTTGCAAAATATGCACTGGAATTAATGGTAGTTTCTTGTGCCATGGTAACCTTTCTTGTTGGCAAATTCACAGGATACCACTGCACTGATTGGAACTGGTCAGACTTGTACCCTGCAGGCATACATGTGCCTGATCATTACAAATTTCATTGTGATCTCTATTATTGGCAGTTATCAGTTACAGAATACTTTGTTAATTAAGTTCAATGTAATCAATTATTGTATTACTCGTGGTGGGTTATAATTGGTCAGCACATGTTTTGACTTGTTTCAAGCCATCATCAGCTGACAAATAATTGTAAAGAATAATCATTCTCTTACAAATTAAAAGACATACATAAAATAAACATTAAAAACATATGAAGGATCCTTAAAATGAATGTATCTTGAAAACAGTGGCATGTCAGTGCACATAAATTTGGTGATGAATGCATGAATCATCTGTTGTATCATAAGCACTCATTAGATTAATTAACATAAAGGGAGGTGTCCATTTTCATATAGTTTGAAGTTAAAGAAAGTGTGTTGTTCAATGGAATGGAGCTAAAAACATATTAAAACACTGCACATCTTAGAAAATCCTTAAAAATGAGTGCTTCTTGATGTAGAGAACATTCTGTTTGTAAACTGTGTTTCATTGGATGTGAAGGGCAAATTCAATTTTGAAACAGAACGTAGGTCGTGGTTTAATTGAATCCTTCAAATAGAAATGAAAATTTCAAAATTATGATGTTGAGAAATGTAGGATGTGGTCAACATGTTGTTGACTTGACAATAGAGATTCTTGTCTTGGATAATATATATGTTCTTGGAACAAACTGATCCCCAAAAGGAACTTTCACCCCAACATCCCTCCATCTCATACACCACATGCAGCACGACCCTCCACCATATTAACACGCATTTTGCAATACACGGCAGATGCCGTCCAACAAGCAATAGCTACACAAGATTATTATTACTTAACATTTTGTAGAATTCTTCAGACGTTTTTAATCTTGAGGATGAACAAAAATGGTTTAAAAGCTGAGGGGGTTACGGGCAAATAACTACAAAAATATTTATATACTTTTAAAAATTAAAATTAAAATTTGAATTTCTATTGTAGTTCATTCAGTTCAACTAGTGATCAAAGACCCTAAAGATCATGAGCCAACCTCACAAACTCTGGTTACTGTGATTTTGTGCTGCTTGAATCCAGTTCTTGTGGACCTCAAGTTGGCAAAGGTCTTTCAGCAATCCATCTTACCTTCGTTCTTTCGGGTCTACTGAGCAGATGGGTTCTTTCACTTCTTCCTAGTAGGACTGCTTTGGTCCAGATGTGGTTGGGTATGCGGGCCACATGTTCTTCCCATCACAGTATTCTGGTTTTCAGTCTTGGAACAATGTTGGGTTGGTTCAGCTTAATCACACAAATCGTAATTCTTGTGTACCCAGCCATTCCCATCCCACTCAGGTCTAGGTCTTTCTCAAGACTCTCCACTCAAGGATCATCCATCAGTTTCTCTTTGTCACTTCTGTTCATGCTTGGGGTCCTCTCCCTATAGTGAAACAGGAACTTTCATGGCATTGTACACCTTGAGTTTGGTCTTGATCACAAATGTGCATGATGTCATGACCTGCTTCAAACTACAGTATGATTTGATGCACTTATAATCCGTTGACTGATCTCCATTTTCTGATATTGATTCTTAAACCAGGTACACAAATACTTGAAATTCTGTAACTTGGCAAAGCTCCATTCCCCAACTTGTAGCAGCATGTACTAAGCACCATCTCTACATAGTTCCATCACTTCATTTTGCTGGCATTAATCTTCCTAAAATTTTAATTTTTATAAAATCTATTATGCCTTTCAGTGTTTAGCCTTTAAGCCTCTGTGGATTTACTAAACATCGCCACTATCCTCTATTTGCAGCTAGTGCTGTGGCCTCATTTAGTTTTACTCATCTTATCTTTAAATCGTTAGAAACTGAACCTAAACATTATCATCTTGGTCTCCCTCAACCTCTCTTACTCCCCATAATAGAATCCATTATTCTCCTTGGTAACCTGTCCTCCTCCATTCGCCTCAGGTGGCCTCACCACCAAAGCCAGTTTTTGTGTACAGCTTGATCCATCAAGTTCACTTCTAACTTAGCCTTTATCTCCTCATTCTGATTATCCTCCTGCCATTGTTCCCACCTGATTGTTCCAGCAATCATTCTTGCTACTTTCATATCTGTTACTTCTTACTTATGAATAAGATATCCTGAGTCAACCCAGCTTTTGCTCCCATAAAGCAATGTTGGTCTGAAAACAGACCGATGTAAAAATAGTATTGTCCGGGAGCTGAATTCCTTCTTACAGAAAACTGTTGATTGCAACTGCGAGTTCACTGCATTAGCTTTACTGTACCTTGATTCAATCTCACTTACTATATTACCATCCTGGGAGAATGCAGATCCTAAATACTTGTAATTATCAACCTGTTCCAGCTTTGTGTCACCAATCTGACATTCAGTTCTTTTGGATTTCTTACCTACTGACATCAATTTAGTTTTAGAAAGGCTAATTTTCATACCATACTCATTGCACGTATTTTCAAGTTTGTCTTTCCAGGTTATTACCAAAATCTTCCCACGACTTCTTTTTGGATTCAACAACTACTTGTTTTGCTCTGTTTCTTTCATCTACGAACAATTCCCTGTCTGCCTCGGCCCTTGATTGGAGCCATTTCTGATAAGCCTTCTTTTTACGTTTACAAGCTGCTCTCACTTCATCATTTCACCAAGATGTTTGCTTTTCCCATCTTTACACAAAGTTGTTCTTAGGCATTCCCTTGCTGTTTCTATTACAGCATCCCTGTATGCCAACCATTCTCTTTCTATATCCTCAACCTGTTTACTGTCCATTGTTCGGAACTTCTCACTAATCATATCCTTGTACTTCTGTGTAATTTCCTTGTCCTGGAGATTTTCTATTCTTATTCATTTGCAGACAGATTTTACTTTCTCTATCCTAGGCCTAGAGATACTTAGTTCATTACAGATCAGATAGTGATCTATTGAAAAATCCCTGAAACACCTGTACATTCCTAACAGATTTCCTGAATTCGAAGTCAGTTAAGATATAGTCTATTATGGATCTGGCACCTCTACCCTCCCATGTGTAGTGCTGAATAGCCTTATGATTGAAGAATGCATTCGTAACAGCTAAACCCATACTAGCACAGAAGTCCAGCAAATGCTTCCCTTTCTTATTAGCTTCCATATCTTCCCCACATTTACCAATCACCATTTTGTATCCTTCAATTCTATTCCCAACTCTCGCATTGAAATCGCCCGTTAACACTATCCTATCCTTGCTGTTGACCCTGAGTATGATGTCAGTCAATGCTTCATAAAACATGTCAACTTCATCCTCATCTGCACCCTCACATGGTGAATACACTGAGACAATTCTCATCTTAATTCCTCCAACTGCCAAATCTACCCACATCATTCGCTCATTTACATGCCTAACAGAAACTGTGTTGCGTGCAATAGTATTCCTGATGAACATCCCTACCCCATACTCTGTCCTTCCCTTTTTAACACCGGTCAAGTACAATTTATAATCTGCTATCTCTTCCTCGTTATCTCCCATTACCCGAATATCACTTACTCCTAGCACATCCAGATGCATCCTCTTTGCTGACTTAATCAGCTCTACTTTCTTTCTTCCATAAGGCCCATTAATATTGATAGCTCCCCATAGAATTCCATTTAATTCGCCAAGTTGTTTCTAAGGAGTCCCTCGCCTGTCAGATGGAAGTGGGACTCCGTTACTCCCATAGGTCCAAGCTTGCTTAAAATGTTCTGAGCTTGGTAAATTCATGAAGCAGGATGCTACCCTACTTAGACATAGTCCAAGTGAGGATCTCTCGTCTAACGAGTTAGGGACCACCAGTGGTTTGTATAGTCCTTGCCGCCTGAGCACAAGGAGAGCCATGACTCAGAATATGTCCGAGATGCCCACTCCCATTCCGTAGCAACTGGTATCCTGACTCTCAGGACCACTTACTAGGCCACCCAGCCGTTGCCCATGGTTTACGAACTAGGACGTGACTACAATAACCCACACAGCTGAAAGGCATAACGGTTTATAAAGATGTATGTATGTATGTATGTATGTATGTGAACATATTTGTTAATAATGTGATGACTCATCCTCTTTAAAGCCTGCTTGGTGGCATGGTTGTTAAGGCATCAAGTCTGTATGATCTTACATCGTGGTTAGCCAGTTTGAATCCCGTTGTTCGAAAAAAATTCACCATCAGAATGTTGGCTCGCAGGATAGGAGAGGTGGTGGTAGGCATATATAATTTCTAATCACTAGATTGAGGGCCAAAAGCCTGGATTTAATTCCCGACCTCTCCGCAATGCTCATTTGGAGTGAGGGCATATTACGCTGTTGATGGTGGTTTGTTTGCCTGATGGAGATGTGAAGCCTTGAGCAGACCTGTTGGTGTTATTTGACAGTAGTAGGCTATGTGCCGGCACTATTACTGTCATATATCACGTCATTCATTGTATCTTAATGAGACTCCTCTGATAAGGTTGATACCAGGAAGGGCATTCAGTCATAAAAACTCCCTACAAAAATTCATACCCAACCCTGTGGAAAACAGGACATAGGTTTGACATACGTATATACATCTTCTTTTAAAAAAACCTCTCCTTTCAAGAGGAATGAAGACATTGTCTGTTTGTTTTGGTTTTTTTTTTTTTTTTTTTTTTTTTTTTTTTTTTTTTTTTTTTTTTTTTTTTTGCTAGTTGCTTCACGTCGCACCGACACAGATAGGTCTTATGGCGACGATGGGACAGGGAAGGGCTAGGAGTGGGAAGGAAGCAGCCGTGGCCTTAATTAAGGTACAGCCCCAGCATTTGCCTGGAGTGAAAATGGGAAACCATGGAAAACCATCTTCAGGGCTGCCGACAGTGGGGTTCGAACCTACTATCTCCCGAATACTGGATACTGGCCGCACTTAAGCGACTGCAGCTATCGAGCTCGGTTGTCTGTTTTTGCTTTACTTTTGGGGATATTGTGGTTCTTGGAAATTGTTATGTCCATCTCTTGTCCCATTTCTCTACAGGGTCGTGTATGAAGTGGAATCTTCATAGCAAGTTTTTATTACTGGATGCCCTTCCTGTTGTCATCCTCATTAAAGAAGTTAATGAGATGAAATGAATGACATGATATATGATAGCAGGAAGGGTGAAGTCTAAACCTGGTGCCGGCACATAGACTTCTCCTGTCGAATAGCATCAAGTGGTCTGCTCAAGGCTTAACATCTCCATCTGATGGACAAATCACTATCAACAGCATCATATGCCCTCATTCCATATGAACACTGCACTTGTATCCAGGTTTTTGGTACCCAATCCAGTGATTAGTATTGTATACTACACCTCTCCACCCTGCTGGCCAACACAGGAATATTTTTTAAATATCCTTTATAATGTATTGCAAAAAAAAAAAAAATCATATCATATGAAACTTTTGATAATAATTTTGTTATGGGGCAAATTTCAAGAATATTTCTTCTATAATTGCAGAGAGAGTGAGTATTTTTTGAAAAGTGCATTCACTAATGCATGAAAACTCTTAAGGTAAGTGTCTGGAGCTTTAAATTCAATGCAATCATTAGAATAGCGACTTACATTTCTTGTTTTTACCTGTTACAGGTGTGGCCAGTGAATGGAATGAAGTCTGTCAGTTACAGTATGGCCCAGCAAACTACGATATCATTCAATTGAGTACACTAGTGGGGGATCGCAACCCAGTGCCAGCTAATTGCCCTCCTCAATGTAACTACAAATGTAAAACCTGCGGAAAGATGTATTCTTACAAGAGTACCCTTATTCGACATATGAGGAAGGAATGTGGAAAGGAGCCCAATTTGTTCTGTCCTTTTTGTTGTTATAGAAGCAGCCACAAAGCTAATTTACTGAAGCATGTGAGAAGGAAACATGGTGATCGTATGCAAGATATGTCCCTCTGTTAAACTTATAGAAGAGTTACTTGTTACTTTGTTACTAGTATACATTCATGAATAAATATGAAAGTACTCGAAAGGTTTAGGGGAAAAACTTTATTGCTATGTTTAAAGTACTAAAACTGATGTATTATTACAATTGATAAATACGATCTTGTTCAAATGTATAATTTTATATTTGTATTATCACTATATTTTTTTCACATTCTCCTTTTCTTATCCTTCAGCTTATCATTCTCACTTATATGGGTTGCTGTTGTGGTACCCTCTCCTCTATGCTTTACAGCTCATTTTCATCTCTTCTTTGTGGCCTTTCTGCCAGTCCTGTGGTGTAGGCATAGCTTGCCTGCCTCTTACCCGGAGGCCCTGGGTTCAATTCTCGGTCAGGTCAGGGATTTTTACCTGGATCTGAGGACTACTTTGAGGTCCACTCAGCCTATATGATTACGATTGAGGAGCTATCTGACGGTGAGATGGCGGCCCTGGTCTAGGAAGCCAAGAATAACGGCTGAGAGAATTCGTCGTGCTGACCACACGACACCTCACCTTCGGACTGAGCAGCGGTTGCTTGATAGGCCATAGCATCTTCTTTTACTTTCTTCCTTCTTAAGCCTTTCTGTCTCCTCTTCATTTCTCACTCTATCTATTCCTGTGCATCCATTGGTAAACCTTAATATTCTCATTTTGGCCACATCGAGGATGACTTTCTAGTCAACTGCCATGTCTCTGCTCCACAGATTATTGCTATACCATTTTATGCACTTTACCTTTCAGTGTACTTAATATCCTTTTGTCACACAGTGATTCCTTTCTCCTGTTCAGCCATTCTGTTTGTATCCTGCATTTTATCTCTTCCTCCAGCCCACCATCTGTTGGATAATTGTTAAAAGGTACTTGAACTTATTTAATGTTGGTATACTATCCTTTTTCATTATTTAATAAATCTACTTAAATTGATTCCTGCTCACCTGGTGGCCTTGTTTGTTAAGGTGTCAAATCTTTATAGTCTGACACTGTTGTTAGCCGCTTCAAGTCCTGCTGGTGGCAAACATTCCACTACGAGAATATTGGCCGGCAAGGTAGGAGAGGTGGCGGTATACAATTTCTAATCACTAGATTGGGACAGTCCGCAGTGTTCGTATGGAGTGAAGGCATTTGATACTGTTGATGGTGATTTGTCTGTCATATGGATATGTTAAGCCTTGGTGTTATTCAGCAGGAGATTATCTGCCAACTGTGGGTTTCACCTGGGCGAGTTGGCCATGTGGTTAAGGCCATGCAGCTGTGAGCTTGCATCTGGGAGATAGTGGGTTCGAACCTCTCTGCCGGCAGCCCTGAAGATGGTTTTCCGTGGTTTCTGATTTTCACACCAGGCAAATGCTGGGGCTGTACCTTAATTAGGACCATGGTCGCTTCCTTCCCACTCCTAGGAATCATGAGACTTGTCTGTGTCAGTATGACATAAAGCAAATTGTAAAAAATATAAAAGAATAAAAATCATCTCACAACCCACACTTTTTTTTTTCAGAAGGAAGCCATCCATATTTTTCAGTGTCGACTCAGTTAAATGTAAATTAAAAGCTTTTCTGCCTGTCAAACACATAAGTTCAGTATAAATATTACATTATAACAAAATACAAAATACATGCTACTGAACAAGGAGTAAAAATAATGTTTATTCTAGAATTTTGTTTTAATTAAGTTGTTCTTTCAAGTATAAACTGTTATCATATGTGTTTCTTTTACAGCTAGTTTATAAATTTATTACCCAAAATTAGTTTTGGCAAACTGAAGAATCTAACGGTTGAAATTTAGTGGTTTAATGTCGCACTAACACATTGAAGGTTTGAGTAATGCAGGGATGGGGTGTCGTGCAGAAAGGGTATGGCTACGGGTCGCAGGATGTCATTCACGTAGGTCAAACGGTCACAATGCCCTGGACACGCATTTGTGGTTGTACCCAATAACACCCCACAGCATAAGGCCTTGAGTTGGCACTGTATGTCTTGTGGGAATCCAGTCAATGTGATGCCTCTCCCCGTCTGCGGCGAACCAAAATGCCACCATCATTTTCAAACAAACAGAACCTGAATTTGTCCGAAAACACTATCTGCAGTCATTCCTGTCCCCAGTGATGTTCCATACACAATTGCAGTCTAGCATGTTTATGCACTTTAGTCAAAGGTAGGCGGTGAAGTGGATGGCACACCGGTAACCCAGACGATAATAAATGGCAACGGACCATCACTGGGAGCCAGAACCCCTCCCATGTAATTTTTACAAACATAATATAAAAAAGAAACTGACAATAAACAATAAACTAAACAAACATTCGAAGATATAACTGTACAACCAACAGATCTGTTGAATCTATTTTCTAAGAAGCCTCAAAAACTGGATTTTAGATTGTAAACTGAACATACAATTCACTGTAAAACTGGTGACTTTGATTGTATTGTTCTTGTCCTGTACTTTAATGTAAAGTTTTGTAGTGTACCGGTACTGCAATCTGAATATCAACATAAGTCACTTGTATCAGTGACCTTATAATAACAAGTCATGCATGCACGTACCACATTCGCATCTTCATTACGTATATTCTATCAGTATTTTCTAACTATAACCCCCACCATTGACCGATCCTGGCTACGCTACTGGATGCTAGTAACACCTGTTATGAAAGGTGTGAAAGTGTCATTCATAGGGTTGGATGGTATGAGAATTTTGCTGGGCTTGGCAGACTGATATGTATTAGTACCATGTGGCCCTATGCAGAAAGGAACAGGAAATTATCTCACTCCTCAGGAATGCCTAGGCTATGTGTGACAGCTGATGGTGGAGCTGTTCAGGATCGACCAACCTTTGGGCTGAGAAGATAACAAAATATTTGTAAAATAAAATGATCATAAATATGTCTTTCAGTAAAATGTGTGACACAATGTTACTTATCAACCGTGCAGGCTGTGATGTGAAGTATTGATGGATGGCCAAGACATACAGATCCATGGCCTGTGCAGCTCTCAAGGTACTGTTGCCAGGTAATGTAGCACCACACGTTTCGTTACATGACGCTATTTCTTTACACTTTTTTTTTTTTTTTTCTGCTTTACGTCGCTCCGACACAGATATGTCTTACGGCGACGATGGGATAGGAAAGGCCTAGGAATGTGAAGGAAGCGGCCATGGCCTTAATTAAGGTACAGCCCCAGCATTTGCCTGGTGTGAAAATGGTAAACCACGGAAAACCATCTTCAGGGCTGCCGACAGTGGGGTTCGAACCCACTATCTCCCGATTACTGGATACTGGCCGCACTTAAGCGACTGCAGCTATCGAGCTTGGTACACATATTTTTGAATGACTCCCAGCTCTAAGACATATTTATGTCGATATCAGTATACAGATATTTCTAAGTTGCCAAGGATTATCTTGGTGTTCTGCAGTTGAAGAAAAAAAAGGTCATGTTCCAGTTTACATCTTTTATTGTTTAAAAGAATACTTGTTAAAACATGTGATAAACCAAAGCTATGCTGTGAATTAAAAATGCAGTTATTCTGTGCATAAGCAATCAACGAGAATGATCTGAGCTCTCCTTTTGTGTGCTATACATTGTTTTACACTTATCAATGTGTGTGGGTTTGCAGAAGCTTGATGGAGAAAGCAGGAGGAACAACACAGAGGTAAGCTCATCTACCTAATGCTTATTCTTACACTATTACTACTAGAGAGAAAGTTAAAGTATGACTGAAGCTCTTTAATAGAAATCAAGTATTGTTACATTTAACATGAAGAGACAGAGCACAGGTTGGTTGCTGGTAATCTGACTACCGATTCCTTCATCTGGCTTGAGCTTCGGGCATTTACCTTGCACTGCCAAACAAAAAACTCCAATCATCACAACTTTATTGGCTAGTAGGTAATACTGATGTTACGTGATTTGTCTGTATTTATTTGTTGTACATGGTATAGGATGAACATTCAGAAATGTTATTGCAGTGCTGTATCATAAAAGTTATAGACTCAAGTGGTGATGTTTAGTGTTTAGAAATCAGAAATTTATCATTCCGATATGTACATTTTGTAGCATTTATAGATTTGTAATTTAGCATTTTATAGTGTTTTGAAAAAACCATAGGATTTGAGTTAATTCTACTAAATAGTTAATGTCTGTTGAAAATATTAGTATGCAATTAAAATCACATTTTATAACTAATAGTCAAATTGAATAACGTATAAGAAAACTGTGCATTTTTCAATTGATCTAGGCTCAAGCATAATGAAGAAAAGTTATATTGATGCAAAATCAGAATAATAAAAATAAAATGTATGTCTACATCCTATTTCCTGATAGGGGGTCAGGGATGGGGTAAGATGAAATCATATGGCATTGCATTGATTTGCCTTGCAGTGAAAATGGTAAATCACAGGAAACCATTCTCAGGACAGCCGACTGAACGTGGACTTTAATTTTTGTTGTCAGGGTCATGATGTGACTTAATTATTTATGTCTTAGCTACCATAGTGTGTGTAGTTGAATAGAAGTTCTAAAGATAGATGGTTCAATCCTGGCTGTGGTCGATGGCATTTTAAGTTATTTAAATGCAGTGGCATTGATCCCAACTCCTTCATAAACAGGCATTCAGATCAGCAATATCTGTTTCTATGTGGATGCTGTGTGAAAGCACACTAACCAGCAAAGGTAATTTCTACTGTCTGTAGAGACTAAAGGGTTCTGCTCATATTTAATGACAAACTTGTGAAACAGAAACATCCTTTATTTAGAATGTGCTTGGGAAAATCATACCTTAGTTCTGATTTGTTATTTCTTGGCTTAGATACCTTTTCATATTTTTGGCATGTCCCTGTGAAAAATGCTTCACCAAGGATTTGTAATTATGCCATCTAGTCAAAGAAATATAATGAAACTGCACTGATTGAATATAATGTAATGCTTTGTATCTAAGAACATCTGTTTCTGATTTATAGATCTTTCACTTGGCTGGAGTGTTTACAAGACACTAATAGGGGCTAGACCCAGTGCTCGTAAAAGTGGTGACAATCATCAGACTCAAGAAGACACAGCAGATTCCCTCTGGGTGAAAGGAGATCAACTGCATGTTTCATCTGTGAAAGATGTGTTTGAATGTGGAGCATGTGGAAAACAGTATTCATACAAGTGCAGCTACTACAGACATGTCAAATATGAATGTGGTAAAGAACCCAACTTTATTTGCCCACATTGTCCACATAAAAGTACTCAAAAGGCAAACTTACTCAAGCATATGCAACGTAAGCATATGTTGGAGAAGACCTTCAGCTAAACTACAGTGAATGGAAGTGTGTGGTCTCGCGAGATACCAAGTGTTATATTGTTTACTGGTATACATTTGTGATCAGATCCATTATTAAAATCATTCCAAGAGGTTTGAGGAATTCTTTATTCTTTTTTCTGTTATAAGCATGCACATCATCATTTAGAATAGAGACCTCGTATCTGCTACATTTTATGAAATATTGTTTTATTATTTCATTGTGGCAAAATGAACCACCATTGCCATCTCATACATTATGAAGCTTGTCTTCAGATACTTTAACTACTTCAATGTTATTGTTATGACATGACGTTCCATTCGTCGCATTTTAAATGGACGCAATTGTCTGTACATTTATTTTTCGACTGAAGATGTCCTGATAAAGGATGAAACATGTATCAAATTTTAATGTTGTCTTAATAAAGACAGGCAATTTGTATTGTAAAGGTGGAGTGTATGATTACGAATTGTACAAGTAGTTAGGCTTACTTACAACAATACAAGCTTTACAATAAAATTTATTTCATGTAATTCAGATACTCTTTAAGAGTAAAATGCGTGACTCCTCAGGTGGCACAGTGGCCTTTGGTTCAGAGGGCCCTGGGTTTGATTCCCGGCCTGGTTCAAGATTTTAATCTTAAAACGGTTAATTCCCTTGGCTTGGGGACTGGGTGTTCATGCTCTTCCCAATTTTCCTACAACTCACACACTGCACACAACACTATCCTTTACCGCAACAACATGCAGTTTCCCATACATGACAGATGACTGCTTTACAACAGTTGCTCCAGATTAGCAATAGCCACATGAAATTATATATTATATAATGCAGAAAAAATCTTAAAAGGTCATATTGTTTTACTAATCAATATGCTTATTATCAAATTTAATTCATAATTTGTATTAGCACAATTTTGTTTTCTACTTTGAACGATAGGACAACATGGAGGTTACCCATGAGTGTCAAGCAGAAAAACCTGCACCAGACCTTTCCAGATGCCACATGACATAATCATCAGCCATAGGGCAGGTTTTTTCACTCTCCTCTAAAATCTGGCTTTTGGTGCATATGAGGTTTCCATTCTTAAGCGATGATATGCTGTACTTCATGTACTGTATGTAATATTATATGATGAACCAAGAAAATGGGTCTTATTTTTCTAGATATTATTGAGCATTGTAGATATCTAGATATTAACCAGCATTCTAATAGTAATATCTTTTTCTTCTACTTCCTGGCCTTTTCCCAGTTTATTGAGATTGGCACTTTATGGCTGGATGCCCTTCTTGTTGCTAACTCTATGTCGAAGGATGTATCGACTACTGCATGTTTCTGTAGTGTTTGATAGTGTAGTATAGTGTATGCTAATGAAGAGAAGAGTATTAAGGTGATCATTAACATCAAGTCCCCAGCCTAAAGGAATTAACCTTACATAGTTAAAAATTCCTGGTCCAGCAGGGAGTTGAACCTGGGGCCTTTAAGCTGAAGGCCTTGATGCTGATCATTCAGCTAAGGAGTTGGGCGGCATTATAGTAGCTTTTTAGGATATTCCTTTATGCATATTTATTTCATATTTAATGATAGATGTGCAGAGTGTGGAGGTCGAGAACAAAATTTCCCTTTTGCTTTTATATCATAACTTATTTCATGGCAGATTACCTCACCACATCACCTTTCTATGTTTGCACTGCTCCCACATGGAACAGTTGGCACTGCTATGAATACCTGCATTTGGCAGCTGCAGCAGAATAGCTTTAAAGTTATAGTTTATCTATTCACAATCACATCATCTAGTATTACATGCTCGTCTCTTAATACATTCAATTATACACAAATCTCAATACATATACCTTAATATACATAATATAACACTCTTATATTACTTTTCTACTCAGTCTACTTAACAGCATCTTGCTCAGGACGGATAACCATTCCTCTGGGCAAGGTGCTCTCCCTCTATTACTAAAACCTTCCTTCACTACTGCCTTTATCTTAATCCTACTTATTGCAATTTTTCATTGTATTCTACAACTTTTTACTACTTATTCACTATCTTACAAACAGTTCTTATTCACATCACTACTCTGTTCATTCTTCCTTATTCTTTCTTATGACATATTACAATCATTTATAATTCCCCATACTCTCCTCTTATACACATAAACTTAATATATATACAACCTCCTTATAACTACTTCCCTACTCAAAACATCTCGCTCAGGGCGAATTATCATTCCCATGTGCAGGATGTTACCGCTCATCTAATTAAATTATCTACTCAGCCCGGCACCTGTTCCTATCCAAATTACCCCACCTTCCTTATTCTATCGAATACTACTTATTAGAAACTCTTTTCACAATCACATCAGTTCTAGTATCACATGCCCGTCTCTTAATACATTTAATTATACACAAATCTCTTCTTAATACATAATCATCAATGTCCCACTCCAGTCGTCCGGGTGTGGTTTTCTTAATACATATACCTTAATGTATAATACAACGCTCTTATACTACTTTTATATTCAATCTACCTAACAGCATCTTGCTCAGGGCGGATAACCATTCCTCTGGGCAAGGTGCTCTCCCTCTATTACTAAAACCTTCCTTCACTACTGCCTTATCTTAATCCTACTTATTACAGTCTTTCATTGTATTCCACCACTTTTGCCTATCTCTATCCACTTTTAACTCCCTTCACTCTTCCTATTATTCCCTCAATTTCTTTAAAAATCTTGCTCTAACCACATTTAAAAATTTCGATATATTTGCTCCTCTCTTCCACTCTCTACCAAACCAAACCAAACCAAACCCCATGGCACTACAGCCCTTGGAGGGCCTTGGCCTACCAAGCGACCGCTGCTCAGCCCGAAGGCCTGCAGATTACGAGGTGTCGTGTGGTTAGCACAACGAATCCTCTCAGCCGTTATTCTTGGCTTTCTAGACCGGGGCCGCCATCTCACTGTCAGATAGCTCCTCAATTCTAATCACGTAGGCTGAATGGACCTCGAACCAGCCCTCAGGTCCAGGTAAAAATCCCTGACCTGGCCGGGAATCGAACCCGGGGCCTCCGGGTAAGAGGCAGACACGCTACCCCTACACCACAGGGCTGGCTCCCACTCTCTACACAGCCATGATATCATCTTATAACTTTTATCTAACTTTCCCAACTCCTTCTTATTTAGCAATTTCCTTTTTTATCTCATCCAAAGCTCTGCAGTGATTCAATATATGCAAGTCCAACCAACCCTTCCCACACAAAATACATCTGTCCTTATTTTCTCTTTCTAAAACCCCTCTATTTCTCGGAACTCCTAACACCCACCAATACAATCCTCTCTTAGCTCTCCTACCCTTAAACTCTGTTTTCAGGTTGGTTACTTCTGCCAATTAATTTAATACCGATAGAGAATCTCTATCCCTACATTCCCTTATTCAATTCTGCTTTTCTATATCTAATGTTATCCCCTTTATCCTTTTCCATATCCATTCTTTCCTCTCCCCCCACATAACACTCCCATACTCCCCCAGACCTATTTTTTGTAAGCTTTTTTTTACATTTATTTACCCAATATCCTTCATTCTCCATATTTTATCTGAAATCTGTATGCTTCCTGTAATAATTTCCCTCCCTTCCCTTCCTCCGGTCTTATTCAATACTTTATCACCCTCTTCGCTATTTCAACCTCCATAGACTCTTTGCACACTAATCTAGCCCCCGCATTTACAGTACACTTTGGTAGGCCCCTCATGATCTTGCTAAATTTTGCCACTACCTGGTGTAATTCTACCCTATCCTTTTCCAGTCCCCATACTTCCACCCCAAATAACATTTTGCTCTTAACCAGTGATTGGAACACCAGTTTCTGAATTTTATATTTTATATCTGGGAATTTATTTCCTAATACCACTACTGCTGCAAGTGCTCCTCTTCCCTTTAATTTAGCCCTCCTACACTGCTCTTTCCACATGCCCTTATTACTGATTATTACTCCTAAATATTCTATTTTTTCCACTTGTATAATTCCCCCCTGATCTACCTTCTAGACTTTCTTTTCCTTCCTTACTCTCCTTTTTCTACGTACCATAATCTGTGTCTTCCTTATATTTACCCTGAGAGACCATCTCCTAATATAATCAACTACCTCGTCTAACCCTCTTGTCGTCAATGCAAAAATTAATAGATCATCTGCAAATAGCAGCCCCGGTATCTCACTCTTCCCTATCCATGCACATTGTCATCTCTGGCCTACATGTCTCTCTAAAATATTATTTATCATCATCATCATCTGTTTACCCTCCAGGTTCGGTTTTTCCCTCGGACTTAGCGAGGGATCCCACCTCTACCGCCTCAAGGGCAGTGTCCTGGAGCTTCAGACTCTTGGTCGGGGATACAACTGGGGAGTATGACCAGTACCTCGCCCAGGCGGCCTCACCTGCTATGCTGAACAGGGGCCTTGTGGAGGGATGGGAAGATTGGAAGGGATAGGCAAGGAAGAGGGAAGGAAGCGGCCGTGGCCTTAAGTTAGGTACCATCCCGGCATTCGCCTGGAGGAGAAGTGGGAAACCACGGAAAACCACTTCGAGGATGGCTGAGGTGGGAATCGAACCCACCTCTACTCAGTTGACCTCCCGAGGCTGAGTGGACCCCGTTCCAGCCCTCGTACCACTTTTCAAATTTCGTGGCAGAGCCGGGAATCGAACCCGGGCCGCCGGGGGTGGCAGCTAATCACGCTAACCACTACACCACAGAGGCGGACCAAATATTATTTATAAATAATATAAATAATATTGGGGATAGCTTACATCCTTGTTTCAGTCCACTCTTCGACTCAATACACTCACTCAGCCCTCCACCCTGTAATTTAATCATTACAAATACCTTCTCATATATTATTTCAATTGCCCCCTCATTTTCTTCGACAACCCTAACTCCCTTAATCTCATGAATAATGCCTCCCTGCTCACCATATCAAAAGCATTTTATAAATCAATCACTGCTACATATAATTTGAGCCCTGCTATCCTCATATATTTTGTAATCAAAGTGTCCAAAATCCACACATTATCAACCATCTTCCTTCCTTTCCTAAATCCGTTCTGAAATTTCAATATCCTCCCATACTGCTCCACCCAATTCTTTATCCTATTCGCCAAAATTCCTGTGTACACCTTCGACAAACTGTCTAGGAGTATTATCCCTCTATAATTATTTGGATAGCTTCTGGCCTCTTTATTCTTATACATTGGGCATAATACCTCCTTCCTCCATTCACTCGCAATGTTGGCATTTCCAACAACCTTTTAATGTATGTAAATTCCCCCTTACTATTTTCCTTCATTCACCCATTTAAAATATATATATTTTCTATTGCACATAACTCTAACAGCCTTTCCCCATAACTACTTTACCCCTTTATCTTTATTTCTTCTTCGGTACCCCCTCACTTCTGTGTCCTCTCTCCCATAATCCGTTACTCTATTGCTCACTCTTGCATTCCAATCTCCCATTAAAATCATTCCATCTTCTTCATGCAACCCTTTAATCATGTTTATTCCTTCAAACAATTCCTCAAAGAAATATTTATTTGCATATACAGAGTCTTTTGGATGATTGTAAAGTAGATCCAGACAAATTGCCTCCTGCACTCCTCTTCCCATTTTTATTCTAAACCATACTATCCAGTCTACCGTAGTCTGTATCCTCTCCACTCTCCTGGCTATGTCATTTCTTATTAAAACTAATATACCCCCTGGGTTTCTCCCCATCTTCCCTATTTTTTTCCTTATCACATTTACTACTCTATATCTGCCCCATTCGATTTCAACCCCTTTCCCTAACCACGACTCCACTAGGACAATTATCTCTAAATATTTTACTAATTCCACAATTTCTCTGTTCCCCAGCTTTCCCATCACCCCCTCAATATTCAACACCCCTATCGACATATCTAGTTATTTATTTCCTCCCTCTCCTCCTCACTGCTTATGTGTTTATCCACTCCCACCCTTACTTTTCGTCATTCTTTCTTGTGAGCCCTCTCCATCTCTCTCCACTTCCTTATCTTTCTTATCACCCCCCTCCTTCCCTTTCTCCATGCCAGAACCTTTTCTCCCTCCCCATAAATCTTTCAAACTTATCGATCTTCCCTTATTCAATGCCTGTTTCCTCTCCACATTCCTCTCTGTATTTGCCTTTCTCGGGGAGGCTGGTTCACTTCTCTGTCTCCTATTGTCTCTACTCTCCCCTTCACCTCCTGATCTCACTTCACTCTGGTCCACTAATGTTTCATTCCTTGTTTCATTTACACCTGCGCTGCTTTGACTCACCAAGGTCGCTGCATTTCCCACCAGCTGGCTGCTGACACTGCAGTCACTTTTACCTTCCTTCTCTCCACTGGTGACGTCTTGCGCTCATATCCTGCAACTCGCTTCCTCCTCACTTTTTCCATCCTCAGCAGTTTCTCTGTAGTCCAAGATCGAGTCCATTTCCTGTCTGATGTAACCAAACACCTCCCTACTATATTGGCTCGTAGTCCCTGCACTCTTGCCCTCCACATGTGTCACTTTAAAATTTCCATCTGCTTCCTCTCATCTTTTTCTGTCTCTCCCTTCAAATATATGTTTGATCCTTTCAGATTTCCGGCATTTCTTAAAATTATATCAGGCATCAGGGTTGATATCAATCTCATTTTCACTGGCCTATTCCCATTGTTCCTTCCCACTCTGTATATGTCATCAATATCTACTTCCGAGAAGTTCATTTTCATCTTTTTTGAAATTATATCCACCACTTTCAGCACTAACTCCACTTTTGATTCTTTTCTATCCTCAGATACTCCATAAACAACTACATTCTTCCTTGATAATTCGTGCATCACCAACCTTGCTCTTTTCTTCATTACTGTCAATTCCTCTTCCAATGAACCCACCTTCTCTCTCAAGCTCTCTACTTCCTCCACAACTCTGCTACCTTATCATTCACCCCACCAATTTCTTCTTTTATAAATATTTTTATATCCTTCATCTCCTTCATTTGTGTTGATCGTTGTTCCTGAAACATTTCTTTAATTTCTTTTCCCTTGCTTGCTTCCTCTTCCACTCTCTTTATTTCTTCCAATTCCTCCCACTCGAATGGTCCCTGATCAGGACCTGGGTTCATTTCTACTCCTCCTACCACCAACAGCGTTGCTATCACCATCGCACACAACATCATTTCTAGCAGCCCCTTACAGCTGCTTTTATCTCCTCCTCTTTCTACTCCAGCCTTCTTCCAACACCATCTTGCTCCCTGTCAACACCCTATTCTTATCCTGTGTTGCTGCAGCGTTATTCCCATCACTCACTCCTCGTTTCCGCTAACACGTCTGCACTGTACGCTGTCTCGCTCACGACTCTGGAATAAGAATTTTACTAAAGAAGTGAGACACTAACAAGTGGAAATAGTATCAGATTTACTCTTGGATGCTGGTTTTGTTTCAGAAACCAGATAAAACCCATACTGATTGTTCATTGTGGTTATCCCTTGTGTACGTTCCTATCTTTCTGTCTGTATTAAATGAGAATAAATATTGGTCAAAGTCTGTTTAATATTTGTAAAATTGTAGAAATATAAAAGAATAAATTTATTATAACCCATATTTTCTTTTCATTGAAAACCATAATTATTAATTTATTTGGTACAAAGAATTAAATTCTACAAATTATTTACTGGAAATATACCTACTTCATGTTCATTGCAGTCTAATTTCATCATCAGTGACTCAAAGAATTTGTAGAATGCAAATGAAAAGGATGAATAATTCAAATTTTACCCAGTTTTCATGAAAACACCCTGTGTAGAGTACTCTTTTAAAATAATAATGAAACAACACCAACATGGAAATTAAATATTTTATTTATAATATTTTGCTATCTGACGTTATTCAGTTTTTAATATGGATATATTTTTGAACTGGAGGCCTATCTGGAATTAATGTCATCAATTTAGCATAAACAATTTTGTATGGACAGAAAACCAACACTGTGGTAACCAGGCAACCAATGTTTGTCATCTATCTATGTGACCTGTTGTGTGGAAAGGGACCCAAAGTCAGCAATGAAAATTTTACAGCAGAGCTGAATAAAAATAAAGAGCAGAGCTGAACTAAAGTGTCTGTGGTGTAAAAATTACATTTCTAAGTTTTGACTCTTTGTGCTACTTACGGTTCTTCTTACCAAACTAAGTTACACAGCAGTTCGAGTCTTCTCCACTCGATATACTGAAAACTTTATACAATTGGTAACAAAATTAGTGAAATCTGTAATTGCGTTTTTCTCAAAATGCAGTTTTCTTAATAGGAACAGTCAATAATTATTCTCTTCTGAAATATTGCACCTAGAAGCATGAACTTTTTTAAAATGGTCAGTATCTTTTGCTAATTTTAGAACCACAAAAATCTCAAAAATGAAAAATCTGACTTTAAGTCCCTTTCTGCACAACGGATCACCTGTACTAAGTCTCTGTCTTCTTTTTCCTCACTTTATCACTGTGTACCAGAACTCTACCTTCTATAAACAGTATAGGTACAAATGACGCCATGTTTTAACCTCTTAACCAGGCGTGACCTGTTAATTTGTCTATAAAATATTTGTTACTCAATCGGGTAATGATGAGTTAACTCGTCTAGAGCCTCCGAAAATTGTTATCTACTAGGCGGCACGTCTTATCTCGTCTCCTATTGTTGTTGAGTGTAGTTCCATGATCGCTTCATACATGTCAGGAGGTTCCATACTTGCTGCAACACTGTGCGCGCCAATATTTCATTTTATTTTCTTCCGTACATGATGGCTAAGTGGGTTCGTTTGGATGATGAAACTATTCTTCATCTCATTGATTCAGATGATGAATTACATGACAACTCTTTGGATAGCAACGATAGCACAAGTGGTGAAACTGACAGTGAACTTGCTTCTGAAAGTGAAGAAGAGAGAGAAGATATTAGCTTGCCTGCAACAAGTGATGCAGCCACTTCCCACTGGCATAGCCAAGGTAATCCTCATGTTCCTTTTATGTTTTTATTGGATAGTAAAATAAATAATGAAGCAGTTGGAAGAAGTCGTATCAAATATAAATTATGGTTTGAATTAATAAATGCAAATCAAAGGAAACCACTTTTCCTTTTGCGAAAATGATCATAAATGTCTCTCGGTCATGGCCATTCATCAAAGGCTTCTAATTTCAGATGACCACCAGCCATAAGACATAGCCAGCACGGTTGCTACTAACACTGTATGACCATTAATCCATACCTTACATCACAACCTGTAAGAGCTACACTTCCGTCACACCTTTTGTAACGCTAGCTTCCGTAACGCAAATTTTCAGATGACCAGCCATAAGACATATTTATGTCAAAACGGGCAGGCTAGAAAACTCATCTTCCGCGAAGGCATGCACATGTAATGGGCGTGACGAGGTCCTTTGTCATTCACGGAAGCACATGATGGGTGGGACGAGTTCCTTCGTCATTCACAGAAGAACATAATGGGCGGGACGAGTTTCTTTGACATTTGCGGGAGCATAATGGGCGTGACGAGTTAACTCGTTTTCAGTCAAAATATATTCCCTGCTATGAATGTTCATTTCTTGGTGGAAACTCCCCGGTTAAGATATTAAACAAGTTTCCACTGTCTTTGTCTAGATCACTGCAAAGCCCCTTGCACATGGTGATGTCACTGAAGACAGAGAATTTTACTCATAATATATATATCTTGTGAATATTTATGAGGGGCTACCTGGCCGAGACGGTAAAGGCATGTTCGGTTCACCTGGAAGGACGTGGGTTCGAATCCCTGTCAGGAAGTCGTAAAATTTAAGAAACGAGATTTCCACTTCCGGAGGTACATATGGCCCTGAGTCTCACTGAGCTTATACCAAAAATGAGTACCAGGTTAATTCCTGGGGGTAGAGCTAACCACTCTACCCCATCACGTGCCGAGGTTACGAATAGTGGAAGCCTTTACCTTCCACCCCTCCAAGGGTTTTCATGGCCTGTACAGAGATGACTTTGCTTTGCTTTTTTGAATATTTATGGCCATAAAATTGTGTGCTAAATCGACCATTCTGTTGGACGTAGATGTTGATAGGTGGAGCTATCTTGTGACATGGCGTAGTAATATTGTGTGCTGGATCAGCTGTCATATTGGTGGATATAGATCATGATGCTACATATTTCTCTCAGTTTCGCACATCTTCGAACAACAACAACAACTCTCTCAAATGTTCACTAATTGCTCTTTCAGTTTTCTTGACGTCACAGATAGGTCTTATAGCGACGATTGGATAGGAAAGGGCTAGGGGTGAGAAGGAAGTGGCTGTGGCCTTAATTAAGGTACAGCCCGTGTGTTTGCCTGTTGTGAAACCACGGAAAACAATTTTCAGAGCTGCTGACGGTGGGGCTCGAACCCACTATCTCCCGAATGTAAACTCACAGCTGCGTGCCCCTAACCGCATGGCCAACTCGCTCGGTATTGTTATATTAATATTATGTAACTATTTACAATGTGACATTGTTACTATTTGATTCCGATAGATAAATATTTTTTGCCCGAACAGTGTTTAAAATTCACAGATAAGCCAAACATGTAGTATGTAAAGATGTTTATTTTCCACACTCCTGAAATTATACTTAAGAATGGTTTGTGGTAACTATGACCATGAGCGTACTCTGTGAATCTTGGACAATCCAAGAACAGGATAGGAAATGGCTTGAAGCATTTGAGATCTAGGTCTGGAGGCGAATGCTAAAATTCAGTTAGAATGAAAAAAGAACCAACGAAAGTATCCTGCAAGAAATACAGGAGAAGAATCAGCTGATGATAACAATACATGAAGAACAGCTAAATTCATTGGACACACAGTGTGTCATAATACCTTTATAACCAATCTACTAAAAGGAAAGATCATAGGAAAGAAGGGAAGAGGTTGACCTAGGAAGCAATTCCTTCAAGTATTGATGCAAAACGTTGGATGTAGTTCCTACTGTGAGATGAAACGACAAGCTGAAGACAGAAGACAATGGTTGAATCGACAAGGCATTGCCTTTAGACACTGATTGATGACCACAGCAAAGTACGGCTTTTGATAACACTGTGCATCTGTTGTTTTTGACCACGTAGCTCTCCACAAAAACATTTTTTTCATTAAAACTGTGTTCAGCTTATCCTAGATATACAGTATATGGTATCATTTGAGCCATTTTTAATATAATTTAATTTTTTATTTTATTTAAATCAGACCGAGCTCAATAGCTGCAGTCGCTTAAGTGCGGCCAGTATCCAGTATTCGGGAGATAGTAGGTTTGAACCCTACTGTCGGCAGCCCTGAAAATGGTTTTCCATGGTTTCCCATTTTCACACCAGGCAAATGCTGGGGCTGTACCTTAATTAAGGCCATGGCCGCTTCCTTCCCACTCCTAGCCCTTTCCTGTCCCATTGTCGCCATAAGACCTATCTGTGTCGGTGCGACGTAAAACAACTAGCAAAAATATTTAAATCAGAACCTCAGTGAGTTAGAAGCTCACATCGAGGGGCAGTACATATTAAATTCATAATTACAGTACATCATAATATTAATTCTAAGAATCAAATACATTGAATAATAATGATAATGACAGTCGCCTATACAAAATTGCTAGTAGTAATACTGTTTCAATACAAGTTAATAATTTTTCAGTAAAATAAGTATCCACTAAATATTCTTTTGTCTTTGCCTTAAAGGCAACCGGTTTCTTAGTTATTCTGATAGATTCTCGTAAAGTTTTTAAACATACCATATGTGACACTTTGTATTCCATATTTTGTTGAAATGGGTTGTGGGTAGTGTAACATAGATTTTTGTCCAGTATTATACTTACAAAACTGTTCGTTAAAATTTACGTTAAGATTACAGTGACTTGAGTTACCTTTTACCTTTTAAATGAAAATATTGGATGAATATTTAATGATGACTTCCAGAGGGCATATATACTTCATATTTTTCGGAGGTAGGTGTTAATAGATGCAGTCCATAAATAATATGAATAGCTCTATTTTGTAAAGTCTGTAATAGTTTCAAACTATATCTATTGCTATCATCTATATCATGGCCCATGTTTGTTGACATGCTATAGGCTTTTGGGCTTATGCTTTGTCAAGAAAACAAGGTGAAACTCTTCACATTTCGCAGAGAACTTAGCTCCACATCTCGGAATAAAATCTTGCCTGTTCACGAGGAAGACTTCTACAACAATGAGGGTTTGAATTTAAGAATGCTTTACCGTTGGTCGCTGTAAGTGATACGCTCATTCATCACCAAATGGCTTGCTGGATGCTGGCAGGCACAGCGCTAACATTCCAAGCAGGAGCGGATGACACTATTAAGCTCCAATAAGGATCCTATCACACTGTGTGTGCATGAGAAGCATGTCTATATTTATTGTTACCAGCCCAGATGAAATACATGCAGAATAAGTGTGATTGGATAAGATTGTGGCAAACTGATTTTAAGGAATTGGTAAGTAAAATGCCTTTAAGTCTATGCAATGCTCCAATTACCCCCTGTGATTTTTTTACAGACAAACTGAATATGTTCATTCCATAATAAATTCTGGTAGAAACAAATCCTAGAAATCTTGTTAATGTTACTCTTATGTATAAAAATATTATTAACTGAAGTTACTGTCAGGAAATATAATTTTGGAGTTCATTTTGCATTTTGACTCAGAGTTTAAGGCTTGGATAGTTTTCCTGACACCACATAATTTTTCAAATGATAATTAGCACCCTGAATCTGCCAGTCTTCGAACCTCAGCCGTCCAGATGGAAAACCAGTAGTTAAGTCACTGTGCAATGAAGCCCCTGGTACTGAAAAGCGATTTGAAGAAATATTTATTATTATTTCTAATATAGTTTTCCTTTTGTTTTATAGATTTTATGCATGGATGGAATGATTATGAAGAAACAATGGATTACCCAACCAACTTCAACCCATCGAGTATATCTCACATTGACGACCATCAGGATTCACTGAACTACAACAGAGGCTCTCTGTTGAAACGATCTGAGAAGTCAGCGGAGGAGAGACCTGAAATATTCCAGTGTAAAACATGCTTAAAAAAATATGCATACAAATCGAGTCTGTACACACATACTAAATATGAATGTGGTAAAGAACCCAACTTTTACTGTCCATTCTGTCCATATAAAAGCTTCAAGAAAGGTAACTTACAAAGACATATTTTTACTTTACATAAGAATGTTGTTGACCTACAGAGCGGTCAGTGAAATCCTATGAAAGCAAAGTGATTAATGTGAATGCTAAGTACAAATTATTCCAAAGATAATCCCACTGAGGAATTATGTTTACCCTCTATTCTATCATATGTCTGTGAGATGGCTGCCAAACATTCCTATGGTCATCTCTTTTCCTTTCAGAGTCTGACTGAATTTATAGTTATTTACATAAAAAAATATTAGCATGGCCTGTGATAAGGAAAATTGTTCACTCTAACCAACATGGATTTCAGACATAAAAGTGTTCTGAGTTTTTCCATAATTTTGTTTCTTTCACCAATCTAGATTCTTTATTAAAGTTTGAAATTATCATAAATTTTTTTTTGTATATTCCTCAGAAAAATGGGAAGGTCC
This sequence comes from Anabrus simplex, assembly GCF_040414725.1. NCBI lineage: Eukaryota > Metazoa > Arthropoda > Insecta > Orthoptera > Tettigoniidae > Anabrus > Anabrus simplex. Next base: position 670,193,914 of record NC_090265.1, read on the forward strand.
ACTTTTTCAGAACTTCATTTTAGTATTTTTGTATTTTATTCTGAGTTTGATTTTTTAAAAGTTCTATTATGATATAATTCAAAACATATTGTAATATAACGGGCTGACAGTGTAATAAATAAAAACACAACTGGTAGTGTTTAATTCTAAAGCTATGATTTATTCTACTCTAGTCCTTACACATTAACACAGTCACCCAGTTTCACAGTTGACATACTACACATTTTCAGAATTATGCACATCGTGTACTGTCTGTCCCAACAAAACACTGGCACTTGTTCATCGGTCGTACACTCCAACAGTCTTCATTCAAAACCACTTGCCAGTCTTCGTCAGACTCCGCGCTGCACACCAAAGACACAACACAACAGCAGTCTAGCTAAGGTGAGCGAAGAGAACGGACGTGTTGTGCGAAGTGTGCCAAGTGAGTGGAGTAGGAGTGAGGAGGGGTAGGACGAGTTGAGTGCTACAAGGAAGATGATAGGCGTTGAACAATATAGGGCCATTATTGGTAGATAACATGGTAGTAAGAAGAATGCTACAGCCAAAAGTAGTGAAGTTAGCTTAGGGATGAGACTGAAAGGCGAGATACTGATGGTGGCAGCGGATGTCACTGTCCTGCTGGTTATTGGGGGTGTGGAAGTAATAAGGAAAGTTGTTAAGGAGGTAGTAGAGGAACTCTGTCCGTTTGAGCAGTTAAAATGGATGATACAAGAGCAAGTTAAGGAGCGTGAAATGACGAGATGGTGGATCCAGGAAAACACTAATGAGATCAAAGGTAAAATGGAAAGCGGTGAGAGAGAGATGTAGTTTTTCTAAAGGAGAAAATAAAAAATATGGAAGAGGAGGTGATGAATTTAAAGAAAGAAGTTGAAGTCTACAGACAGGAGGGCATGAAGAAAGCTATTTTTATTTATGGAGTTCAAGAAGAGAAGGTAGAGACTAAAGTGGACATAATATACAAGGTGGTAGATGTAATACAAAGAAAAATAAAAATCAACTTCTGTGAGATCGATATAGATGACGTGAAGAGGATAGGCAGGCTGAGGGGGTGCAGACCAATAAAGGTCACGTTGCTATCCTCACTGATGGCAGATATAGTAATCAGAAACACCGGAAACCTGCAGAAGGAAAAAATGTGGATTAAGGGAGACTGGGGAAGAGATGGGAATAAAAATTTCAAAATTTTGAGGAATCACATGATTAGGGCAAGACTGCAAGGGTTGAGAGCTGGTGGTGTCCAATGGAAACTGGACTTGAAAGTGGGGTGTATCAAAACTTTGTCTATGGAGGAGGATTTAAATAAGAATGAAATGAGTAGGGCTGGCGAGGGCATGCTTGATATAAGGAGTGGAGCACCAAGTGCGAGATGTAGCTGCGGAGATGAAGGGCAAGTTGAAATGGGCAGAAGGAAGAGGAGCAGTGTGTTGAGTGATATGAATGTGGCAGTGAGTGTGGTGGAAAGAATGAGAAGATATCATAGTGTCGAAGAATTTTGGTCTGACAGTGAGAAAAGGAAAATGTGGGCCAGGGAAATTAGCAGAGAAATACATATAGAACATGAAAGGGATGAGCGGAGGGTAGTGAATAGTGAATTAAGAGCGGTGAACAAAGTGGAGGGCGGTTCAAGCCCCAGTATAAGTGAAGGTCCAGCTCAGAGTGAGCAAGTTAACAAAAGCAAGGCTTTACACAAAGGGAGAAGTGTGAGCTTAAAAGATTTGTGGGGGAAGAGAGATAGAAAAGAAGAAGGTATGGTAACTAGGAGTCAAAAGCTAAGTAAAGATAATAAATGATGTAGGGTTAAAGTTGGTCGAGGGTGGTGAGTGTTTGATATGTGTAATGGTGATGCCCATGTATTGCTGTACGGTTGGCTGAGTGATCTTGATATGGCATATGGGAGAGAGTTCAGTAATAAGCAAGCTGTTGGTGGTTTTAAGATAATGTTGGATATGAATGGTATATGTTTGGTAAGAGGTAAATTGTATTTGAATTGTTTAGTGTTTTGTATATATAGACCAAAGATGTTTTATTGATAAAAGAGGTAATGATGAAGGGGTAGGAGGTTGAGGTTTTGTTATTTGTAAGAGGTAGACTTGGTGGTATGGTGGAGAAAAGAGTAATTGTTTTATAGAGATGGTATGGTAATAATTAATGGAGATACGATTGGAATTTAAGTGTGGAATTTGATGAAGAGCAACCTGAATGGAAGAGACACTAGCTGAGAAGTTGGATGATAGGTGGAGCCTGTTGGGTCTGTAAGCATGAGAAACATTTGATTGACAAGAGAGGTAATGATGAGGTGGAGTTATTTTGACTGATGATGGATAGTTATGGTGGTTACAAGTGGGAATAGTAAATTAAATATTGTTACTTTATTGTATCTTGGTGGCATTATTATAAGAGAGGTAGTGAGGAAGTGGTTGGTGGTTGAGGTTTGTTATTTGTAAGCGGGTGATTTGGGTGGCAAAAAGAGTGATTGTTCTATAGAGACGGTATGGCAATAATTGAAGAGCACTCTGAATGGAAGAGAAACTAGTTGAGGAGTTGGATGATAAATTGGAAGGTGGAGTTTGTTTGGGTCTGTAAATATGAGAAATGGTTGATTGTTAAGAGAGATAGTGATGGGGTGAAGTAATTTTGGCTGATGATGGATAGTTATAATGGTTACAACTAGGAAAAGTAAATTAAATATTGTTATTTATTGCATGTATAATGTGTGGAGTGAAGCAGTACACACAGGATTTGATAAGTGAGAGGATTACGGCACACTATTGCAGCGGGTTTATGTAATGCCTTGGCTGAATCAGCAAACTGGTAGTTGGTCAGCGAGTGTGTGAGGTAGTATTTACGGAATGTGCTAGGTTCGCGAGATTCAGCCAGAAGAAAGGAGGAGGTTGCTAAACCTCCTTGTGCTGAGTTGCCATTTCTATTATCGTGAGCATCCTCGCGATTCCATGGCTACCGCCAATTATATGATATTCACCTGTCTCCACCACACAGTGATCACGGCGGGGAGGTCCTACTAGTCATTATACAGCTATCCTTCTGTCAATCTTCAGGCGCCAGCCAGCAGCCAGCACTGCCACGGGGAGCAATTATCCCTTTATACCAACTTTCTACTACCTTTGTGAGTAGCCTCGCGAACCTTTGGCAAATCTTCAGGCTCCATCCAGCAGTTTTCACTACAGGGGGAGCAATTACCTTTCTATACCAAACCCCTACCATATTTGCAAGCAGCCTCATGAATCTCTGGTAATCGTCGAATAGCGGGTGAATACCATGACCCTCAGCGTAGTGATCACTGTGGGGAGGGCCCACTATTCCATTATTATTTTATTTAGAGTATAGTTGAAGATGTTCGCCTAGGATCACTGAGGTAGGAAATACTGTAGATCTGGAGGGAAATAATAATTATAATAAATAAATAAATAAATAAATAAATAAATAAATAAATAAATAAATAAATAAATAAATACAACACAACTGTCACAGACAGACCTACTACATCCACTACAGACAGACTTGAGAGGCTCAACTCCACGACAGAAACTGATTGCTGACTGTGTAGGCTTAGCGGCTCGAGATTAATCCAGAAGGGGGATACATGTGCGGTCTTAGCGACTCGAGATTAATCCAGAAGGGGGATACGTCTGGAACACAATCAGTTTTGCTCTTTAGAGGCTTTTAGGATGACAAAGGGAGAAGGCTAACACTTCTACTACCAGCTTAATCTTCCTAAATGGGGGACAGTGCAAACAGCAGGCTAGACCACAAGCCAAACTAATACGTCCCTTCCACCTCAAAACAACATGGCAGCCATCCCACAATAGTATTTTTAAAGACGTTAAGTTCAATAAACAACAAAAAGATTAAGAAAATATTGTTGAATTTAATAGCAAATATCTGGGGTCTGATGGACACCATGACACCAATCGAGGGCTAAAGATAATTGTACGTTAGATTTTATTGGAATTTAATTATTCTATAGGAAATTTGTTATCCTAATTTGTATCTGTTCTGATGAAAGTTTTCAGGAAATATCTCTTGTTGAAGAAGGAAATTGTTGTATTTATATATTCTCTTAATTTATAGAATAAATTGTCACTTAATTTATTATACAATGTGCAGTATGTTACTTTTACAACTAAAACATCAAATTATCTTCAGACCTTATGAGCTTGCACTTTTTAATTTTTTTAATTGAGTACTCAAAGCTGTGGAATTTAAAATTTCAAGCTAAATAGTCTATTCAGTACTGAACATTCAAGAAAATGTTTTACCCCTAGTTATATTTAGGGGCTGCCTGGCCGAGGCGGTAAAGGCGTGCTCAGTTTGCCGGGAAGGACGTGGGTTCGAATCCCCGTCAGGAAGTCGTAAAATTTAAGAAACGAGATTCCACTTCCGGAGGTGCATATGGCCCTGAGGTTCATTCAGCCTACACCAAAAATTAGTGCCAGGTTAATTCCTGGGGGCAAAGGTGGCCGGGCTTAGAGCTAACCACTCTGCCCCATCACATGCCGAGGTTACGGATAGTGGAAGCCTTTACCTTCCACCCCTCCAAGGGCCTTCATAGCCTGTACGGAGATGACTTTGCTTTGCTTTTTCCTATTTATATTTGTAAACTAGTAAACTACCTACACCAGGAATGCATATATTTCATTTCTGCTAGCTTTCTTACATGAATGTCTACAAAATATGTTACTTGCAAATTCTGCTACCTTCATGCAACATGATGGTAATTTGATTATGGTGCATGCTCCAAGACTGAACTCCCAACTAAAGATTGGTTTGGTACTGACATTTATGTTTCAATGCTTTTAGCTTTATTTGCTTTCAGGTTTTCCATGATATGTGCTTCATCTTCTTGCCTATTTTTCTCAAGATGTACAAGCTATTAAAAATGTAGTAAGTGAAAGCAAATTGATCTAAAGAGACCTCTGAAGCAAGGTGAAAATACACTGCAAGATTATCTCACTCCCCATTATGAATGGAGTTTTGGAGTGGAGAAGCCTGCTGCACGTTATGGTCAGAGATTCTCCATGCCTTGTACTTCACGGACTGTTTTGGAAAAAACATTTTTCTTGAAATACTAATAAAATGTATTTACACCTTTCCTGTACATGTTGAGTTGAGTATGCTATGTCTCAAAGCTGGGGCTAACACTTACCACATGTTGTGAGCCACTTGACACACTTTCTACTTGTTGAAGCCATAGTGATGACTAAAAGGGTGGTCTTAAATAAATATTCAGAGCATATTGCTTTCTTGTGTAATCTTATATGTGATTTATAGGATTAAATCTCCATTACATACAGGAATACAGATGTGTCAGTCTGCAGCTGTCTGCTTTTATAATTCATAGTGAGATGCAACTCAGCCCTTCCACGTGAGAATGACAAAATAACAAAGCTGCAGTGTTGTACTTCAACATGTTTTCTTTTGTAATTCAAACTGATATGTGTAACTGTATAGGTTGTAAAACCTGAACACAAATTTGGAA